>NC_135374.1:129080588-129360563 GCF_049243985.1 Paroedura picta
GAAGGGGTCATGATCTGTGGGCTTGATGAGCCTGTCCAGCCGTTCTGTCACATCCTTGATGCGTGCACCAGGTAGGCAGCAAACCTCTCAAAACAACAAGTCTGGTCTGCACACTTCAGCCTATACACATCTTAGCAAGGAATCCCCAATTACCAGTACCCGTTTCTTCGTACCCTCGGGAGCAGAGCTAAAACTCTTTCTTGTGGGGGATTGTGAAGTGGTTCCTGAGCTTTGTGGGGTTGGTGGGGGAGAAGACCTAGAACTCTCACCTGTGGGGGACTGTGACTTTTTTCCTGGTCTACGTTGGGGCTTATTCTTCATGGGGGATTGCACATACTCCTGGGTTCCTGAATCAACCTCTTCAGGCAGACCTTGGAACCGATTGCTGAGCATCAGTGGGTCAAACCTTCTACTTATTCTTCTGCTCCTATGTGTAACATTCTTCCAATTATGACCCTCCTGGATTAGGTTCTGATTTTGTTTCGATGCACCTCTGTTCTAATCTAGCAGGGTTCTTTTTATTCTCTTAACAAATTACAGATGGTTTTGGTTTCATTATTGTGATTACTATTTTATGCAGCACATCTTGTTTCTATATTGCAAATTGTAGATAGCTAGATCTCTCTATACCCCAACCATTTAAAATCAACAACAAAAGAAAGTAATTGTAAATTAATTCTAGTCATGCTATTTTCCTGCAGGACAAACATTTACAACATATAGTTTGATAACTGAGGGTCTTAGACTGCAACAGGAGCTCAACCCCCCCCCCCCAAACAAGCACTAAACTTTGTCTAGGAATTGGCTATTGATTTAGAACAGTAGTTCTCAACCTTTTCTTCGCCGTGACCCTAACTTCAGCACTGAAGTCCAGCAGGGACCCAGCGAGAGGAGGTGACAGCTAGCACTCTAGAGGCACTTCCACCAGCCTCCCCAACCATGGCCATGGGTGACCCCCCTGCAGGAGGTGACTGGAGGGGGGTGAGGGCCCTGGCCGGGGAAGGGGAAGGGGGCTGCTGCTGCCACCGCCACCACATCTACATTGCTCACTGTCCCACTCTGGGCTGGGCTTGGGCATGCATCTTGCTCCCTTGGCTCTCCGTTTCTCTCCTTTCTCCCTTCTTTTAACCATGGAGGGGGAGGTTACATGGCGGCCCTGCTGCAGAGCATGCAGGGCTTGCCAGATGGAGTCGGGTGGGATGGGGTGACTTTGGACCCACGGGGGGAGGGGGTCACATTTTTGCCAGCTCTGAAAGAGCTCAGCAAAGCGTTTCAGCGCATTCCTCAGCAGGCGCAGCTGTGACCTTCCAGTGTGCCGTGGCTCCACCACCTCCACCCACCTCCGCCGGCCACTGGTTGCCGCCCCTGTCTGCCTCCACCATCATCCCCCACCTCCACACATCGCCGCACACCGCCTGCTGCTGCCACCACATGCCTCCACATGCTGCTGCCTACCACTGTGGTAGCGGGCAACCTGGTGACCCTGGGGAAGGGGCCAGGCGACCCAAAATGTAAGGTTGACTGAGCTTCCCTCCTGGTCCTATTAAGTTCCACTTCATACCCCAGCAGTTGCCTTGCAACTGCTTTAGTCTGGGGGTCATGTATAGCAGTGGTCCCCAACCCCTGGTCCGGGGACCCGTACTGGTCCGTGGATCATTTGGTACCAGGCTGCAGCTCCTCCACATCCTCCTCCCCAGCTGCTGCCTTGGGGGCTGCTCTGCTACTCTGCTGCTGACTCACCTTTGGTGCTCTCCAGAGGCTAGCATGGCTGGGGCTCCCCCTTGGCGTGGCACTGTGCAGCTGCTGCTGGCAATGCCCCCCAGTGGGTGGCGGGAAGTCAGGGGAAAGCAAGTGGAGCAGGGGCTCAGGCGGCAGCAACACCCCTCAGCAGAAGACTGCCCCCCCCCCCCGGGCCTCAGTAAAATTGTCAAGCGTTGACCAGTCCCCCGGTGATAAAAAGGTTCGGGACCACTGATGTATAGCATCAGGCGGACCAAATGAGATTAACTTTGTTGTCATCTAGGTCACACAGTTGAACACAACAACAGTATGGTCTATTGCCTTGTGTGAACTCATTGTGCTACCCTGTTGCAGACGCTTCTATCATCCCAGTGGTTCTGTGACTCAGGACTCCCTGTTGAGACTCATTAAAGCAAAATTTGCTGTGTAAGACACATGAGGCTTGGAAAGATTGTTTCGGTGGTGGCAGTCCTGTAAGCTTCCCAGATCCCAGATCCCTACCTTCATTCCTATAGGAACCCAATATACTTAGCAGCCTCAGCTGCTAGAACATTCTTTGCCACTGAGGACTCAGGCAAGAAGATGAGCATGTATCTCATTACTCTTTTTTTTTTTAAGCCTATCTTTTGCAGGGCCCTGAGGCAAACTGAGGCTATCGGGGCCAACGATTTGCATCTTACTGACAGGATGAGACTTGTAATCTTCACCTTGCTGCTTCTGAGCCCTCGGGCTAACACTCATGTGCAAATAATGAGGCATTTTATGGGACGTTTGCCGGTAAGTATAGCTGAGTGTGTTCTTGCAATTGGAGAAGTTCTTTTTCCTGGCAATCAGACTTTCAAATTTGTCTGGACACACCAGGATTTTTTGCCATTAGGGTTTTTAAAAAGAACAGTGTTTTAGACAAAAAAATTTAATATCTAACAGTATTAACATTTAACATTAAGGGGAAGTTAATCCACTAGTGTGTTTTTCCTGCTCTTTTGGTATGGCGATCTTCTGTCCTATTTAGTAGTGACATTCTAGGTAGGGTTCCTCAGTTATTTTTTATTCAGAGAGATTTGTATGAAGGCTGGAACAGGAAGGGAGCGAGCAGGAAATTCAGTGTGGAATTCTTTGAGCATGGACGCCAGTAATTGATACGCTCCCCTGTGTGATTGTGTGTGACAAATTGTGCATATTTTCACACACACTCCTGGGTTGCTGGGAAGTCCAATTGATGGAAGTAACATACATACCTATGTTAACAATAGTTTGCATGACTAGAAAAAACATAGCATTGGTAAGTGGGATTTACTGGAGATTATTTGGAGGGAGGGGACACCTTCTGACTCTTAACTGGCTGCCTGAATACATCTCTTCAAGATCTCTGGTTCTGAGGAGTGGATTGAGAAGAGAATATACAGGAGTATATATTCGTAGATAATCCAGTCCAGGATCACTGAAGGATGATGAAGAAGCTAAACCACAAGATTACCTTTTAACAATTTATTTTAGATTGCAGAGTTCTCTGGACACTTTATGAGCTCCAGGAGGGGAGAATATTATTTTTATTAGGAGAAATCAGTTCAACAGTTCTAATGTTTTTATTAGAGGAAGTTGTGTGTGTGTGTGTGTATGTGTGTGTGAGAGAGAGAGAGAGATGGTTTCTTTATACCCTGCTTTTTACTACCCAAAGGAGTCTCAAAGCACCTTACAATCACCTACCCTTCCTTTCTCCACAACTGACACCCTGTGAGGTAGGTGGGGCTGACACAGCTCTGAGGGAACTGTCCTGTGAGAACAGCTCTAATGGGACTGTGACTAGCCCAAGGTCACCCAGCTGTCTGCATATGGAGGAATGAGGAATCACACCCGGTTCTCTCTTAGTCACTACACCATGCTGTAGAAGTTAATGTTTTTATTAATATTGTATGATTGTTTTGAAGTTAGTTATTACCTGCTCTGAGCCAACCAGGGAAGGGTGGGATATAACAACAACAAAAATTATTATTATTATTATATTATTGATCTTGAATCTAACTACTATAATACATGGCCCAATCCTTGAAAACAATCCAGAAACTGCAACTGGTGCAAAACCCACTGAACAAAGTTGGGCAACCCTAATCTAAACTGTAGCCATAGCTACAGGAATCTGCCCTGTGATTGTGTGTGGTTTCTTACTAATTTATTGCAAGTGATAATAAATGCTTTGGAATACACTTTACTGGAATGACAATAGTGAGGTTGCCATTCATAAATAGTGGAACCCAAAATATTTGTGTACTAGAAATCAAGCCCGCTGTAGAAGAGATACAGCGGGTGCTAGCAGGGAGTGGGTGGCTGGGGGAGGGCACCCCGTGGGAGCGGGCCCCCCCTAAGGGAGGGGAGGAAGGCAGGCAGGCACAGAGAAAGGTAGAAGGAGATAGAGAGAGAGGGGGAGAGAGAGAAAGGAGAGTAAGCAATGTGAAATAGAATGGGAGAGAGGCAGAAGAGAAACAGATGGATGGGAGGGAGAAAGAAGAGTAATGGGTGGGTGGATGGATGAAGAGAAGGAAGGGGAAAGGGAAGAAAGGCAGAAAGACAGGAAGGGAGGAAGCGAGAGGGGGGGAAAGAGGCAGAAAGGTGAGAGAGAAAGGAAGGAAGGAAGGAAGGAAGGTGCAGTATAAAGGGATGGGGAAGGAGGGGGTAGGGATGGCGAGGGGGCGAGTTTTGGGGAGCGTGGGGGACTGGGTCGGAGTAGAGATGGGTGGTTGGGTGGGTGTCTGGTGGGGGGGGGCAGAGGGTGGGCACGGGGTTAGTGGGGGAGGGGGAGGGCCGGGGGAGTGTAATGGCGGGCTGGGAAGCACAGGCGCCGCGTCAGCGACGTGAGCGGCATGCTCCTCGGGTCCACGGGAGCGGCTGGGTTCATGGGGGAGGGGGAGGGTTGGGGAAGGTTGTTGCCAGCCAGGGAAGCACAGGCACCAGTGGGGTGGGTGGGTTGGGAGGCTTTTTGCGCCTCCTGATTCGTCAGTCCAAGGGCAAGGCGCCAATATCAGTTTAAAACACCTTTATGGCACCTTTCCACCCAATCAGAGTGCCCAGGTTCGAGAATATTTAAAAAATACACACGTTCAAACTCTTATACAATTAAAAATACTGTTAATGTTATACAATAATACAATTAAAACATACATAAACAACATCACTAGAAGGTTGGCCAATAATTGTTATTGTTTTTTTAAAGTCTTCTCCTGTTGGTAGGGTTGCCAGTTCCAGATTGGAGAACTTTTGGAGATCTTTGGGGTAGGCAGGGTTGGGGAGGGGACAGAGATTTCAGTGGGGTATAATGCCATTGAGTCCACCTTCCAAAGTGGCCATTTTCTACAGATGTTTCTCGTTTAGCTTGTGGGTTCCTAACTTTTGTTCAGGTTAGGTTTCGGTCCCCTTTTTTGGTTTCGCATTGATTAATTTCTGGACATGACATCATTCCATAGTTCTTTTCTGGTACAGATAAGATACTCCTACCTGAAATACTACTTGTTCCTTTTTACAACTGACTGTGACTCTGCTGTTCACTTGTTTTGGAAAACCTTTAATTTTTCTATTGCCTCTCATGGTTCCTTCATTTATTTGTATATATCATGTGGCCCATTTTGACAACCCTGCCTGCTTTCTTCTTACAATAGCAGTGAAAGCGCACTCAAGTGCAGGAGGAACTGTGTTTAATTATGATGTTTTCCAAGAGTCTCCCGATACCCATAAAGTCAGAACCAGTTCCACCAGGAACTCACACACTAAAATAGGGGCCCTTGATACAGAACAACATGTTTCTTGCCAGATGATGCTGAGGAAGCCAACACAAGGTGAATCACGCCATGCACAAGATAAATGAAGGTGGACTGTGTGGTTCATGTATACCAAAGAATTAATGAGTAGCTTAGGGAAGGAAAGGAAGGTTTGTTTTGGCCTTGAATCACTGAGCAGATGTCTCAGGTCACTCGAGATACTTTTACTCAGCATTTCCCTGGGCTTAGCCTTGAGATGCTGGAGTTCAGTAACTGGAAAGGCAGATGTATTAGTGCATTCAGAAAAGCAGCTGCAGATGAACCTGCAGAGTTATGAATTACGATTGCAAGCTCTGGGTTGGGAAATATCTGGATATTCTGAGGATGGGCCCTGAGGAGGTGGGATTTGAGAGTGGGGGGGACTTCAGTGGGGTAAAATGTCATAAAGTCCACCTTCCAAAGTGGCAATTTCTTCTGTTTCAAAAACCAGTTGCACCACCTGGAGATGGGCAGTTATGCTAGGCAAATGGGGGTCCTGTCACCCCAGTACTGTTTCCCTGCTTAAAAAATGCCCCATATTGCTTTATGCCTTGTTAGTAAACAAGATATGAAATATTGAGCTTGCCTTTATTCCTTAATATCTAGAGAGCAAAACCAGCTCAAGACACCCAGCCTCAAAGATGTTAAAAGGGTTTAACCAAGGCAGGGCCTTTTCAGCCCTTGCCCCAGCCTGCTGTGATGCTTTCCCTGGTTAAGATCAGGACCTCAAAGGACCTTGGACAGTTCCTCAGGGACTATAAAATAAAAGCTGTTCTGCCAGGCCGATTGCTAAGGTTTAAAAAAAAAGTATTGAAATCCCTGTTCAAAACACCAGCCAAATTATATTTCAGCCAGAATATTCAATCTGGATCAGCCCTCCCTCTACAAGAGCAGAAGCAGTTAGAACTATTTCAAGGGATCCATTATGTTTTGAATATATAAAATATGATAATACTGTTGTTGTTTTTCTTGTCGTTGGAACTGAAGGAGGTATTTCCAATCATAAGAATGGCATAGGGAAGATTAAAATGGGATGGATTCTACATTGAATACAGGGATGGGGGTACCGTCTTCGGGAGCACCTATTATTATTATTATTATTATTATTATTATTATTATTATTATTATTATTATTATTATTATTATTATTATTATTTTGATTTATTTCCCGCCACTCCCAAATAGCTCGTGGTGGGTTACAGTGTCTTAAAACCCCATTAAACTCCCATTAAAAGACTTAAAAACATCACAGCATGGCGGCACAATAATAAAATCCCCTTCCTACACCCCTTCCTAAAAAGGGGGGGTGGAGGAGAAGGAGGTCAATGGTGTCCAAGAAGAAGCCCGGGGGAGACCAGTCAATGTACCACCGCAGACCCAGCCTCAACCATAGACCTGGAGGAAGAGCTCCGTCTTGCAGGCCCTGCGGAACATTGAAAGGTCCCACAGGGCCCGCAGCTCTCCCGGGAGCTCATTCCACCAAGTGGGGGCCAGGACCAAAAAGGCCCTGGTCCTGAGGCCGGGAACGTGCTTCCCTAGGGCCTAGAAGTGGATTCCCTTGGACCAATCATTTTGAAATTCGGAGGGGAGTCAGGGAAGAGCCTCCCAGAGCTACCCTGAAAGTTTGAAAGCTGTACCTCAGACTCCTAAGCCCCAGGAAAGGCAGGAATGCAAAAATTCCCTTTATAGTCTAAGGCAGCATTGACTTTCATGGGTGCTGAAGCCGAGGTGGCCAATCAGCCCATTCATGCACAAGCCTACTTGTCATCCCTTAAGGGTTGGCGTTCAAAAGCACTATGCATCTAGGATTATATGCATAGACATTGCAACAAAGAAGTATGATTTTAAAAAAATTAGAGGGCATAGCAGGACTTTTAAATTGCATCAGAATATGGAGGAAGGGGATTGGTTGCCTGAATTGATTGACAGGCAGAAATGTGATGTGTATAAGGCACATTGCTGTCTTCTGCCTCTTCCAGCAGCAGCTGAGGAGGGTAAGACGTGCAAAA
This sequence comes from Paroedura picta, assembly GCF_049243985.1. Lineage (NCBI taxonomy): Eukaryota > Metazoa > Chordata > Lepidosauria > Squamata > Gekkonidae > Paroedura > Paroedura picta. The sequence goes on from NC_135374.1 coordinate 129,088,126, forward strand.
AGAAGGCAGACAAAAGTGAGAAAGCAAAAAGGTAAGGAGGGCCTCGGTGGTGTGATATAATTTAGTGCTTTGCCATTCCATGGACATGACGCTATGTGTGGAAATGCCCTAAATCAGTGGTCCCCAACCTTTTTATCACTGAGGACTGGTCAACGCTTGACAGCCTTGCTGAGGCCCACGGGGGGGGGGGGTAATCTTTTTCTGAGGGATGTCACCACCGCTGCCTGAGCCCCTGCTCCACTTGCTTTCCCACCGCCCGCTAGGTGGTGCTACCAGTGGCAGCTTCGCAGTGCCACACTGAGGGGAAGCCCCAACCATGGCAGCCACCAGAGAGCACCATAGGTGAGCCGGCGGCAGAGTGGCAGGGCAGCCCCTAAGGCAGCAGCCAGGGATGAGGACAAGGAGGAGCCGTGGCCCGGTACCGACTGATCCACGGGCCGGTACCAGTCCCCGGACTGGGGGTTGGGGACCACTGCCTTAAGTGACTTCCCCTCATACGTGATCCATGGCAGGTTTTGACATATTCCTGGATTGGAGAGACTTTGCCTCCAAGGTTGTGGTGTCCTCCTTCCACAATCATCCTGGTCTCCTTGGCTCTTTGCAGCCAACACATCCTGATTCAAGACTAAATAACCACATTGGGGCTGAATTGCAGAAATGAATGGCATATTCTTAAAGCTCTGCATCAGGTTTCAATGTAAATCACATGTGTCCATCTGTTTTGTGGTTATCTGCATTTATTTGAATTTTATTCCATTAAAGGTAATTGATATCTACACGTCAAAATAGCGAACATACCTGGGCCTTCTGTACTCACCCAAAATATAGATAGGCTCACTGCCTTTCTAATCTCCATCCAATCCCGAGAAATACCAGGGGTGAGGTTAAGGGATATAACCAGCCTCTGACATTGATGCTATGTAATACTAGATACATCAACAACAAGTCCTACACTCTGCAATCATATTTTGCAGAGTACAAGGTGGATCTGGAGTGTGTGACTGAGACCTGGGTGAAAGAGAGTGAGGCAGGTGCCCTGAAAGATTTTGCTCCCCCAGGGATCTCAGTCCTGCATTAATGACTAATCTTATGAGGGGGAGGGGGAGGGGGTGGCTATCCTGGTTCAGGAGGATTCCTCCTTCAGAGCACTCCCCATGCATTCCTCATGCCAATGATTCCAGAACTTGAGTGTGTTGGCCTGGGGTGGGACATAGTTGAGAACTTGGCCATCTGGCTGGTGTACCATCCACTGAATGTACCAGCATATGCCCTGTCAGGCATGCTAGGCTAAACTTTATTCAGTGCTTTAAAAGAACAAACTTAAAGTTACAATTCTACAAAAGTTTTATATAATTGCAGGAATGCTGCTGGAAATCCAAAATCCAGATGAGGCAAAGCCTGAAGTTTGCTTGCAGCTGCTTGTTCACTGGACCCCAACTGGAAACTATTTGCTGCACAATAGCTTAGAGGCCTCTAGACCAGTGGTCCCCAACCTTTCCGAGGCTGGGGACCGGCAGGGCATCGGGCCGCGCCCCCGCGGACCGCGCCCGTGCGGGCCACGCCCGCGGATCGGGCCGCGCCCGCGGGCTGCACCCACGGATCGGGCCACGCCCACGCCGCGCCCGCGGATCGGGCCGCGCCCGGGCCGCGCCCGCGAGCCGCGCCCGGGCCGCGCCCACGGATCGGCCCGCGCCCACGGGCCGCGCCCGCGGATCGGGCCGAGCGGGCGTGGCCCGCACAGGCGCGGCCCGGCCCTGATTCCCTCTCCCCGCCTCCCGCAGTAAGAAGCTTCCCGGGCCGCAAGCTTGCGGCCTGGGAAGTTTTTTACTGCGGGGGCGGGGCGGGGAGAGGGAGCCGCGGCCCGGTGCCATGGCCTTTGCGGCCCGGCACCAGGCCGCGGCCCGCAGGTTGGGGACCACTGCTCTAGACAACATTCATAACTAATAGTAATCTTCATGGTTTTATTACAGAGTGACTGCTCCTAAAACAGTCCTTTACATGTTTTAGGAGAAGTAACTCTGTAATAAAACCATGAAGATTACTATTAAGATCTGAATGTTATCTAGAGGTCCCTAAGCACTCATGCAGCAAAAGGTTTTCGGTTGGGGTTCACTGAGAGAGTAGCTAGAAGCAAAATGCAGGCTTTATCAGTTCCTCATTGGGATTTTAAATTTCCAGTGGCATTCCTAACAACAATTTTGCAGAGCTGTAATGCTATGTTTTTTTTTAATGCATTGGACAAACTTTCTCTATATTGTGTAAATTCTTATTAAGTGTTGTCATTACAAAATGGGTTTTCCTCTCTTTTTTACAGCAACAGTACATGATGTATCCCATTTGGTATCTTTTGACCTGCTACAAGCAGCAGCCAAGTGGCCACTGTGATTTCCAAGACTAATTGTCCCGGGGGACTTTAATGTCTATGCAAATGCACCTGCCTCTGGTTCAGGCCCAGACCTGGTGGCATCCATGGCCATGCTGGGGCTCAGATAATTTGTTACCAGTCTTACCCATCAAGCAGGCCATTCCCTGGACTTGATATTTGGTGCAGGGCTAGAGGTAGATCTGATAGTGACTAACGTGGTGCCATGGTCAGACTAATATGTCCTGAAAGCTTGACTATGGATTCCATGCCCCCCCTGCCGATAGAGACATAGAACCAGAAGGATTCCTGAATGCTCTATGGGACCCACAGTCACTCATGAGATGGTTGATGACTGGCACAGCTGATGTCAGCCGTCATCAATGAGGTTGCTTCCAAATGCCCTGTCTCCTCCCACTTTAAGCCAGCTCCTCGGTACATTGATAAACTGTGCAAATAGAAATGGGAGCTGAGATAGCTAAAGCAAGGACTCACAACAAAGCTTTGAGAACATTTCATAGGACACTTACGAGGGCCTATGAAATAGTAGTGAAGATAGCTAAATATGAGTTTTATGTCTCCTCCATTGCATCTGATAGCTCATGCCTGGCTCAGTTATTTACAGTAATTTGCCCTGCAGTAAGGGTATGTGTAGCCAATTGAAGATGATCTATGAGGCTTTTGCGAGTTATTTCGCAGATACAATCTCATCATTCCACCACAACCTCCCTTTGACAGGCCCCATGGCTGCCTTTGGAGGAATGGTTTGACAGTTTCAGATGTCTTATGCAGAATGATGTAGACAGACTGCAAGCTTCAATAAGGCCTATCACTTGTCCACTAGATTCCTGCCCCATGTGGCTCCTAACAAACAACAAGAAGGTAAGAGGAGCTCTATAGGAGATCCACAGTGACCTTCCCAGACACTCTGAAAAAGGCAGTAGTTTGTCCCTTGTTGTGGAAACCATCATTGAACCCATGGGACCCAGTCAATTACCACTCAGGTTGGCATCTCACATTTCTGGGGGAGATGATTGAAAGGGCTGCTGTGGACCAACTTCTAGCATTCCTGGATGAAAGATTGGTTCTGGATCCATTTGTCAGGAAGCAAGCAGTTTAGACCCCGTAGAGTCACTCCACAGACATCACTCTCAGGCTTCGAGTTGAAGCTTTAAGTAAAAGTCTTTATTCAGAATAAAAGTCCAATCCAGAATGGGCCAGCGCATTTTTTTTCTCCTGAAAAACTCTTTTTGGATTGCTTTCTTTTGATTGACTCTTATGTCTTGTAGCTTTGGAATGGCCATTTCAACATTGATGTCCTTGTCCGGCAAATACTGTTCAGAAAAAAATAATGAGTTCTTGTCACCGGTCTTGTTTTCTAAAAGTTTCTAACGCTCCTTTTTCCTGTCTCCAAAACTTCAAGTTTCTCTTCTGCTTGCAGTTCTTCAATTCCGATCCCCTGATCTTGTAACTGATTAGTGACAGTAGCTATCTTTAGTCCATCACTTCTTCCTTTAAATTCTTTCTTGCTGTTTTGGATTTCCTTAAAAGTATCCTTGAGCAAATCTTCTGTAAAAGCTTTCAAGTCCATGGTCTGTTTTTCCAAAAGATGGACCATTTGACTCCTTGTTATCACAGGCATATTGATAGCAGGCAGTGAATTTTTCCAAAAGGGATAGTCAAATTTTGTTCCGAGCCAGAAGAATAGACTTTTCAGGTTACCGGGTTGCCTTTCAGTGACCGTCTTGAAGCAGAAATAGTGAAGGCTCTCGTCCTGGTGTCTGGAAGTCTTCGGGAACTATATATCTTGCCATTGATCTCCGAAACATAAACAACAAGAAGAGAGGGGTTCTGCCCTTCAGAAATGCCTTGGCCTTGATCTCCGCCTGTCACAATGTCTCTCCCAACTCTAGATAGCCTCAGCTTGTGCTGAAAGAGACCATAAATAAAGGAAAGAGGGGGAGGAAAGAGCCCAACTCACGGCGCAGCGATAACGGTGAGCAAAAAGAGACTCCAGAAATCTTTGAGTGTGATGATAATTGGACACCAAGCAACGAGGTAAAATCCAGTCTACGAGACGGAGGGTTTTTCTTCTTTTTTTATATAAAATAAGGAATTCAGAAAGATGGCGACTGAAGTCCTCTTGTCCCATAGCATAGGCAGCTTAATATCTGGGAAAAGAAACATTCCCCAAGGATCAGAGATGGCCCCAGGAGCTTCTACAAGCTTCCCTGGGTAGAAAGTGCGGGAAGTTAGTGAACCTCATTCTCTTCTGTTGACTGCTACAGCAAATCAACACCTGCCTGGCTGCGGAGTCCCCAAACAAGTGGACTCTTCAGGACTCCGACTAGCCCTGCCTCCAGTGTTCCAAAATGTTTTATGTAAAGCATCCAGAGCTGTAGGGAAGGACAGTATAAAAAGATGGATGGATGGATGGATGGATGGATAGATAGATGGATAGATGGATAGATGGATAGATAGATAGATAGATAGATAGATAGATAGATAGATAGATAGATAGATAGATAGATGATAGATAGATAGATAGATAGATAGATAGATAGATAGATAGATAGATAGATAGATAGATAGATAGATAGATAGATAGATAGATAGATAGATAGATAGATAGATAGATAGATAGATAGATAGATAGATAGATAGATAGATAGATACTGCAAGGCCCAGGGAAGGTAGCAAGGTGATAAGAGCCAGAGAACAGAGTGGGCGTTTGACATGCAGGCCGGCAAGAGATGGGAGGGGCACTTCCCAGAGGACCCAGGGAGGTGTCATAGCCGAGCAGGAGATCCGGGAGTATGAGGGGGATAAAACAATCTTGAAAGATGACTTGGGGTACTTGTGGATTGTAAACTAAACATGAGCAGGCAGTGTGATGCAGCGGTAAAAAAGGCGAATGCCATTTTGGGCTGTATCAACAGGGGCATCGCATCAAAATCACAAGATGTCATAGTCCCATTGTATACGGCACTGGTCAGACCACACCTGGAGTACTGTGTGCAGTTCTGGAGGCCTCACTTCAAGAAGGACGAAGATAAAATTGAAAGGAGAACGACAAAAATGATCTGGGGCCAAGGGACCAAGCCCTATGAAGGTAGGTTGAGGGACTTGGGAATGTTCAGCCTGGAGAAAAGGAGGTTGAGAGAAATATATTTGAGAGAAATATATTTGGCGTGGCCAAAGTTAAGATGCACCCACCGCGAGGTCTCTTTTTCCCTGTGATACCCTTCAAATTGGAGGACAAACTTCTGTTCCCATTGTGTCGCACATGGGCAGATGCTAAGCAGAGGTGAGATGTCTGCACTCGTCTCAGGAAAGGGCTCTAGAAGGGACATGGTGTACTGTAGAACTTATGAAAGCTATAGAGAAGGGGTACAGGATCATGTCAATGAGTGAGGTGTGGCATTTTGCATAATGCTCTGAAGAACTGTTTTCAGAATCTATTAAGCTTCACCTCCGCCAAAAACAGGAGGCTTCTGGTTATCCAAGCTGGTGTAAAGATGATGAAAAAAAGGCAAAAGACATTGCAGATAACTTAGAGAAAGAAGGTATTCAACTGTGAGCCGATCACATAGCTGTGAACCCTGCAAAGCAGCAAATTGTAAAACTTTTTCTAATTTCATTGTGGGGAAAGTTTGGTCAGCATTCAAACTTTGTAAACACCTGGGCCTATTCTGCATCTCTTGATTTTCCCGCTTTTATTCTTGCCGATCTCCGCCCAATTCGGGCTCGGGCATTATGAGTGATCTGCAACAAACATTATTTCCGAAACGAAACAGCTTTAACATACTTGCGTCATCTGCATCACGTTAGTTTAAATCGATTCCTGACGTTCTGACGTACTTTCCACCAGAGTGCGCCTGGATATGTTTTTTTTATTACCGTATTTGTACACTTTTCCATTTCTGTGCTGTCTCAAACAATCTAAGCTCTCAAAACAGAGCTGAACAGAGCTGGAAATCGATTTCAGTGCAGACGGGAGGGACTGAATCGACCTGGGAGTGGAATAAAAGCTCCATGCAGTTTACATCCGGCATAGTGAGGGATGCAACCCAGCTTTTAGAATTTGCCTTTTCTCCAGCCTATGATGTTTCTTGCTTTTATATTATTGATGATGCAAGTGTCTCCTGGAAACATGCAAAAGATACAGTTACTTTATCAGGCAATAGAAACGTCCTGGATGCCTGTTTTACAATGGCTTATGCCTGCCTAGAACCTAGCTTCAAGATCGTTGCTTGTACCATGATACTGATTCTGTGATTTTAGGACTGGAATCCTCTTTTAGGGGATTATTTAGGCGATCTCACAAGTAAGACCCCACCAGATGAACATATCACAGAGTTTATGTCGGCTTGTCCCAAAACCAACAGATATACTCTGTCAGGGTGTAAGGCATGCATGAAAGCAAAAGGCATCATGCTCAATGTTTCAAACTCACAAAACAAACAAACAAACAAACAAACAAAAACAACCTTTGAGAACTGGTTCTAAGTTATGGCTCAGAGCAACGTCCTAAGGAGAGCCCAGTCCAACAGCCCTCCATCATAAGAAACAAAAAACAGTTTCTCATATATAATATATTAGGGGCTGAGTGCTCCTAAATATATGAATGAATGAATGAATGAATGAATGAATGAATGAATGAATGAATGAATGAATGAATGAATGAATGAATGAATGAATGAATGCTTGCTTGCTTGCTTGCTTGCTTGCTTGCTTGCTTGCTTGCTTGCTTGCTTGCTTGCGAACAGAGTCTACCTATGCTACTATTTTTACAGGAACTGTCCAGAAGACACAAATCCGCGAGAGATTAGCCAGTTGTCCAAGAGAGACTTTCAACAATTTGCTACCCACTATCAAGCCTCTATTGAGTTCTCAATAAGCAGATCTATTGTAAAAATGAAATGTCTTTTCTGAAAAAAATAGTGAACATAAGCAAGGGTTTCCTTTCTTAGAACTGAAAAACTAAATTACAAGCATATTTTATGCTACCCTTGCAGCAGTAGAATAAGAGTTGGTTTTTATACCCAACTTTTCACTACCCAAAAGAGGTTCAAAGTGGCTTAAAATCAACTTTCCTTCCTATTCCCACATCAGACACCCTGCTAGGCAGATGAAGTTGAGAGAGCTCTGAGAGTAACTACTCTGCGAGAACAGGTCAAACAGGACTGTGACTAGCTCAAGGTCATGCAGTTGGCTGTATGTGGAGGAGGACTGGGGAATCAAATTCGGTTGCCAAAATCACCTGCTGCTTTGCTGTCATGCTGCAACTGTAAAAAGGGAGCCACATGACTCAGCTCTATTTCCAACTACCAGAGGCCTGACAATGGCATGCTCAAGAAGGTTTTTGGGATATGAATGTTCAAATTTGTGATGCTGATGGATTTGGAAGCTCCCGTCCAAAATGGGATCTTCCCAATTTGAAACTTCACTTAATTCAGAACACGGCTCAGCTGTTTCAAATGCAATTGCAGTCCCACAGGGGCTTCTCTCACGAGACAGTCTGGTGTATTGATTAAGAGCAGCAGCTGCTTGATTCCCCATGCCTCTTCCACATGAAGCCAGCTGGGTGACCTTGGCCCAGTCACCTTTCCTCTCAGAATAGGGATGTGTGATTTGGCTCAGATAAGCCTGAAAATACTTGAATGGATGCTGATTCTGGTATATCCAGGCATATCCAAGCCAAATTGTAATCCTCATTAGTTTAAATGGACCGAATCAGAAAATGCCCAAATTGATTTGGGCTTGATTTGGCTGATTCAGACCATTTAAACTTTAAAGAGAAACATACCTTCTTCCCATTCTCTCTGTCTCTTTGTTAACTGGTCTTTCCTGCCTTTTCCCTGGTTTTGGTTGAGTGGTGCACTGTGGTGTTGCCAGGATGATTTAGTGGTTAAGAGAGGCAGATTCTAATTTGGAGGACTGGGCTTGATTCCCCCCTCCTCCAAAGGAGGCCTACCTTGGGCCAGTTACTCTCAGCTCCATCTACCTCACAGGGTGTCTGTTGTAGGGAGAGGAAGGAAAAGCAGTGGTATGCAGTTTTGAGACTTTTTGAGGAGAGAAAAGCAGGTTATTAAAAAGTGGGGTATAAATTTGAGAATAAATTTAATACATGTAGGTGCTTTTTGAGAGATTATATCATGGGGGAGGCAGTGGGACTTGGAATGCTTTCCCTTGTTAAATCACAGATCTCATAAAGTATGAAAGGATGCTAGTTTCTGCATTAGAGAAGAATCAGTTTTGCATTCAGGATATCTGTTTTATTGATTAGGTACTTTAATCAACTGTATGCAAGCAGGTGCTTGAAGGACCTGCATCTCCCATATGAACCTACCTATTCACTCTTGTTATCTTTGGAGTCTCCACCCCCCACCTCCACTCCCCTTTTGAAACTTGAAAAGAGAAAGGGCCTTCTCAATTGTGGAACCAAAATCATGAAACTCTCGCCCCTGTCTCCCTCTATTAGTGTCTTCTGCCAGCAGGTGAAGAAGATTTGTGTGTGTGTTTCTATTATACCAAATAAAGGTTATAGCCCTCCTCCCTGGTGCTGACGTTGTTATTTTTGAGTGTGTTTTTAATGAATAACTAGGGGCACAGCCCATAATATCTAGGAATAAAAGAGGCACTAGGACCCACACCTGGACTGTATTCTTCCTGGGTGCTGGCCCTACTCCCCCTGCTCAAACTTGGGATCCAGCGTGGGGCAGTATTTAAAGATCAGCGGACTCTAATCTCAAGGGCTGGATCTGATCCCCCACCCCACCTCCATGTGCAGGAAGCTGGGTTGCCATATTCCAGGTGGAGGCAGGGAGATCTTCAGGAATAACCACTGATGGTAGATGAGGTGAAGGAGGTGGGGACCCTAGGGGGAAGTGACCATGTCCTCATAGAATTCCTTTTGAGATGGGGGCAAGGAAGCTTGTAGCCAGACGCGGATGTTGGATTTTCGTAGGGCAAACTTTAATAAACTCAGAGACATGATGAGTGTCATATCATGGACGAGAATGCTGGAAGGGAAGGGAGCATGTGAAGGGTGGGCGCTACTCAAACAAGAGCTATTGCATGCGCAATCCATTACTATCTCAGAAAGACGAAAACACTGCAGGAGCTCAAAGAAGCCTATTTGGATGAACACAGAACTTCAAGAGGAACTAAGAAAGAAAAAGGAAATGTTCAGGAAATGGAGGGAAGGACAGAGCTCTAAAGAAGAGTACCTACAGGTTACTAGGCACTGTAGATCAATCATCAGAAAGGCGAAAGCTGAGAGTGAGCTAAGATTGGCCAGGGAAGCCCATTGTAACAAGAAAATATTTTTCAGTTATGTGAGGAGCAAACGTAAAGTAAAGGAGGTAATAGGCCTACTGTTGGGTGCAGATAGACAAACTCGGAAGAAGCAGAGAAAGCAGAAAGGCTCAGCGCCTATTTTACATCTGTTTTTTCCCACAGGTCAAAGGGTTTAGGCACATCCTAGAGATCGCAGTAGCCAAGGGATAGTGCCGGGGTGGCAGGTTGACATGGACAGAGAGGTTGTCGATAGGCATTTAGCTGCACCGGATGAGTTCAAATCCCCTGGGCCTGATGAAATGTTTGAAGAACCTTTTATTACCCTTTTATAATCCTTATGTATCCGCTTCATGCTGTGTTACAATCTTGCAAATGTTTCTCTGTGCTTTGTTATCAGGAAGGGATGACTGTCACCCAAAGTCAGACGGCCCGGCGAGGATCTGGAAGATCGCCCAGAATGGCACCTGTGGAAGGGGGGAACTTCTCCCCCTGGGAATGAGGGGCGTTTGGGCAGGAATGAACCATTGTTAAAGGCTTGCTTTCCATGTATCGATCAGAATTTACTACAGACGTTGAAGTGATCAGAACTTCTAGCAATAAAGCTTTCTATTAATCCAGATGTCTAGTTGTTAGTCTGTCTGACCTTGACAGGAAGATGGAAGGAAAAAAGGAAGATAAAAGAGAAAGAGAGGGAGAAGGAGGGAGAAAGATAAAAAAGTAAGGAGGGAAGGAAGAAAAATGAAAGGAAGGAAGGAAAAGAGAAGAAGGAAGAAGGTAGGGAAGGAAAATGGAAGGAAGAAAAAACAGACAGAGGAAGGGGCAGGCAGGCAGGCAGGCAGGCAGGCAGGAGGGAAGGAAGGAAGGAAGGAAGGAAGGAAGGAAGGAAGGAAGGAAGGAAGGAAGGAAGGAAGGAAGGAAGGAAGGAAGGAAGGAAGGAAGGAAGGAAGGAAGGAAGGAAGAAGGAAATCACAGGGTAGGTAGAGGAGTGCCCAAATGATTCCCTGTACCCTCTGGGATCGGCAGGTGACCTTTTCTCCATCTTCCATGGCCCATCTTCCATCTTGGGGGCTGCATGGAGAAGTGCGGAAATTCCATGCTGACCCCTATGGGGCTAATATGTGGCCTTTTCTGCATCTCCTGACCCCCTGACGTAGGACAGCGCAAAGGCTGCGCTATGTCCCATGGGTCTTTCAGTGGTGTTGGACTCCTTCTCTTAACCCCCACCTCTGGGATCTGGGGCAGTCGTAGAGGCCATGCTTGGTATCCTGGGGCTGGAAGGCAGGCTGAGACTCTTCCGCCCTCCCAGATACTCCAGTCTCTGTCCCAGCTTACCTTTGAGAAGTGGGCTGGCAGAGGGGCTGCTTTTCTTCCAACAGGAAGGAGGAGGAAGCCAGTGGCAGGGCAAACCCAACACTGGCCCTCTATGAAACAGTGGATACTCCCGAGGGCCAATCAAGTATGTTGTGAGTTGTCACTCATGAAACTTGAACTTTATTATGGTTAAAGAAAAGATTATTCTGGTTAAAGATTTTACAATTGTAAATGTTGTTATAAGTTGTTCAAATGTTTTAATGTTTTTAGAAGAAGCAGAAGAGTTGGTTTTTATACCACATTTTTACTGCCTAAAGGAGTATCAAAGCGGCTTACAATCTTCTTCCTTTTCCTCTCCCTACAACAGGCACCCTGTGAGGTAGGGAAGGCTGAAGATCCCTGATATCACTGTTCGGTTAGAACTGCACTATCAGGGCTGTGACTGGCTCAGGGTCAACCAGCTGGCTGTATGTGAAGGAGGAGCAGGGAATCAAATTCGGCTCGCCTGATTAGAAGCCGCTGCTCTTACCCACTAGAAACTGTTTTGAATAGAAATTGTTTCACATAAAAATAATAAATAGAAATATGGTAAGTTTAGAGTATGTTTGTTATACCGTTCAAATGCTTGAAAAGTGGTAGTTTAGAAATAATTCAGCAAAAAAAAGGGGGGGTAAAAGTTCACTTAGGAGAGACACTGGAAAATATGTGTGCATTTGAGTTACTGCATCTCCTTGCATTATGGTTCTGGCAGTAGAGCGGGTGGTCATGTATTCACCTAGGGCCTAGTCTGCACACATAGGATAATGCACTTTCAATGTGCTTTGGCAGCTGGATTCTCCTGTGCAGAACAGGAAAATCTACTTCTAAAGTGCATTGAAAGTGCATTATCTATTGTGTGCAGACTAGGTCCAGGAACATCATTGGAAGGATAGTGATGCCCATCGCTTAACATTGATTTCAGAAAGTGCTCTAAACATGCATATTCTTTCAGTGGCTTGCTGCATGTAACTGCTTTCTCCCCTGCTGGTTGATAATTATTATGCAGAAAACCCTCCCCCTCCTGTGCATAAATTAACATACATTTATCCATGTCGCCCAGGGATACTCCCTGTACCATTGTCAAATATTAGGTCAGTTTTCATCATTCTGTATCCTTGAAGACATTTTATTTTCTACTAAACTTTTATCTCTGTCAATTCATCCTTGTCAAATATGATTTCCCAGCTGACAGTGCACAGTTTGTCAGAGTTAATGCCAGACAGTAGTTTGAAAACAATTTTTGAAAGTTTCTTGTTTTTCCTGCCCTTAATTTCCTCATTATGTTGTTGTCCATAGACTCACATAATCATTTTAATTGGAACAATTCATTTAATGAAACTTCCTTAAATGCTCTAAATATATGAAATTGAAAGAACCATGTGCATGGAGTGTAATGAATCCTATTTCTATTCCCTTTCATTCTGTTTAGCATTGCAAAACGTAATGATGAAATGTGAGCATATAAATACAAATTATTATTATTTGTTTCCATATGCACTGCTACCATGACGTTTGTTTGAGAAAACTGTTCTCAGCATGGGCATGAAAATGATCTCATATCGTTCCCGGCCCCAGGGAAGCACGCCTGGCCCTGACGAGGGCCGGGGCCTTTTTGGTCCTGGCCCCCACCTGGTGGAACGAGCTCCCGGGAGAGCTGCGGGCCCTGCGGGATCTTTCAACGTTCCGCAGGGCCTGCAAAACGGAGCTCTTCTGCCAGGTCTATGGATGAGGCCGGGGCTGGTAAGATAGATCTACGCCCCCCCCCCCAGGATCTGGGATCTGAAGTGAACATCATCGGGACCTCCTTCTCCACCCACTACTAGTGAGGGGGGGGTTGGTTTTACTGATTTTCCACCATGTTGGTAATGTTTTATGTCTTTTAATGGGGTTTAATGGGGATTTTAAGACACTGTAACCCGTCACAATCCGTAAGGGAGTGGTGAAAAATAAATCAAAGAATAAGAATAAGAATAAGAATAAGAATAGGAATAAGAATAAGAATAAGAATAAGAATAAGAATAAGAATAAGAATAAGAATAAGAATAAGAATAAGAATAAGAATAAGAATAAGAATAAGAGAGGCAAAGGTAATTTAATAAGTCAATTTTTTTATAGCAGAATTTTTATTTTCCAAAATTAAAGTTGGTACAGTACGAATAATCTACATTATTAATACAGAAGGTTATGCTCTTTGTTTGATACACTTAATTCCGTTTCAGTCCCCTTTTAGATTATTTTCTTAAGTAATTCAGATAAGGGCCCCATTGTTCTTGAAAGGTCTCTTCTGTTCTTCCATTGACTATCAGTGTCAGTTTGGCCATCTTGACAAAGTCAGCTAGTTTGTTCAACCAGTCTTCTATCGAAAGTAGTTCTTGCATTTTCCATTTCTTGGCCAATTCTAGTCTTGCTGCCGTCGTCGCATAGAAGAATAAGCTTTGTGTGTGAGTTGGGAGGCACTGTGGAGGGATACTTAATAACATAGATTCAGCTTTCACAGGAAATCTAAGACCCCACATTTTCTACATAATGGTGTGTATTTTTGCCCAGAACTTGTAAACTTTTTCACATCTCCACCACATATGAAAGAAAGAACCTAGTTTATCATCACATTTCCAGCATTTATTATCACAGTTTTTAGCAATTTTGGCGATCACTTTTGGTGTCGCGTACCACCTGTAAAACATTTTATACCAATTTTCTTTAAGTATTTGACTGTTAGTATACTTAGGTATTCTAGACCATACTAGTTCCCATTGTTCCATTGCCACATTTGTCTCAATATTTTGCATCCATTTAATCATGCATGACTTGACCTGTTCCCTTTCCGTCTCATACCTTAATAGCAGTTTATATATTTGACCCTGCAAGTGAGGCTTGTCTTGGATTACCAAGTTTTCAAATTCTGGTATTGGAGCCTCTAAATTTAACGGTTGCTGAAACTCTGCTTTGAATCTAGATAGTAATTGGTTGTACTCTAACCATTGAATTTCTACTCCTTTCTTTATTGTTTGCATATCCTTAAACTTGCCGTTTTTTAATATTAAGTCTTTGTACTGGAGACAAGTCAGCCTTTTCTGTTGAGCTTTACCAAAGTATGCTTCAATTGGTGATTTCAATATTTTAAAAAGTATTTTAAAAGCAACTCTTGGCCTTTTCCCACTCCAGATAAATTTATTGATCACTGATTGCCATTTTCTCAGCATTTTCTCCTGGATCTCTATTGGTAACATTTGGAACAAAAAGTTGAATTTAGGCAACGTTCATCTTGACCGCGGCCATTCGAGCTGACCAGGACAGTTTCAAATCATTCCATCTTTTAATATCCAGTTGCATAGTCTTCCATAGTTTTTCATAGTTACCAGTGAAAAGTTCTCGGAAATCTTTGACTAGGTAAATTCCAAGATATTTCACCCATTTGGGATTTATCTCACAGCCTGTTTTTCGGTTGATGTTTTGCACATCAGGATCTGTGATTCCCTGTAGAACAATTTTTGTTTTGTCCTTATTTATTTTATACCCTGAATAATGACCAAAGTCTTTCAATAGCTCCAGGAGAGATGGGATTAACGCTTTTGGATTCATGACGGTACAAACTACATCATCTGCATAACATTTCAATTTAAATTCCTGATCTTCGATTTTAATTCCCATAATCTCCTTTGTAGCTCTTATCTTGGTTGTCAGCATTTCTAATATCAAATTAAATAACAATGGAGACAAAGGACATCCTTGTCTGGTGCCTTTGTCTATTTTAATGGATTGTTTTGTGAGCATTCCATTTATTAATATTCTAGCTTCTTGTTCTGAGTATATTTGTCTGATAAGTTCCAGAAAGGTGCCACCACAATCGGTTGCTTTCAATGTTTCGAACAAAAAGTCCCAACTGACATTATCAAAAGCTTTCTCTGCATCCAGGAATATAAATGCAGCCTGCAACTTTTCTTTATGCACGTAGTCTGCCACATTCAAGACGAATCTTATGTTATTCCTCATTAGCCTTCTTGGCATAAATCCAGTTTGGTCTTGGTGTACAATGTCTCCAATACATTTTTTTCAGTCTTTCTGCTAAGATTTTTGCCAGAATTTTATAGTCCACGTTTAGCAGAGAAATTGGTCTGTATGAATTGGGTGAGTTCGTGTCTCCTCCTTCTTTATGAATGAGTGTTATTGAAGCCTGTTGCCATGATTTTGGAAGAGATTTTTCAGGATTATCTATAACCTCATTCAATAGTTGAAGTAAATGAGGGGAAACAACATGGCTCATCTTCTTATAATATATTGCACTTAATCCATCTGGCCCTGGGGCTTTTTGAGCTTTTATTGCCATTATGGCATCATTTATTTCTTGCATTGTGATTCTTTGATTTACAATTTTCCTGTGATGATCTGTGAATTTGCTCATTGATATTTTTTGGCAAAATGTTCCAGGGTCTATATTTTGTTCCTTTTTTATATATATGTTCTGAAAAAATTGGGTGAGACATGAATGAATTTCTGCTTCATTATTATAGTCCAGGCCTTCGTGTGTTAGCTTTGTGATACTGTGCTTTTGAAAGCTCTTCCTCGGTCTTTGAGCTAGCCATCTTCCAGGTTTATCTGCCCATTCAAAAAAAAATTGTTTGAGATAATCAAGTTTCTTCCTCATTTCTTCCACCTCTATGTTATCTCTCTGTATTCTTAATAATTTTATTTGTTTTGCTAATCCTCTTGTTTGATATTCTTGGTGTTGCCTTTCTGTCTATTGTAATTTTTCTTTTATTTCACTCAGAGTCTTTTCCTTTCTTTTTCTTATTGTGGTGTTTAGTCGCAAAAATATGCCCCTCATATATGCTTTGCTGGCGTCCCACACCGTGGCCAGAGAAGTGTCTGGAGTGGCAAAGTCGATTTTTATTTTGCTTTGAAACCCAAATCAAGGACTTCTACTGTATGCCCCATGAATTTCAAAAGAAGAAAGCCATATGGGTGTTTAGTTCCTTCCCCTTGAAAGCATTGTAGTCCACACAGTGCAATCCTAATTAGTTTTCCATTCTTCTAAGTCAGAATCAGAATCCCACAGGGCTGGAAGAGACCACACACTTCTGACACTTTGGAGCTGATCCTGCGTTGAGCAGGGGGTTGGACTAGATGGCCTGTATGGCCCCTTCCAACTCTATGATTCTATGATTCTATGATTCTATGATTCTATGATTCTATGATTCTATGATTCTATGATTCTATGATTCTATGATTCTATGATTCTATGACAGGTGCTCATCCAATCTCCTCCTAAAATCTTTCAACAAAAGAGACTTCAACATCCTCTGAGGCAGAATATTCCACCTACGAACAGCCCTCGCCATCAGAAAATTCTTTCTAATATTTAAGTGGAACCACTTTTCCTGTAATTTGAATCTCCTGCTCCTAGTTCTCCTCTCTAAAGCTGCAGTAAACAAGTTGGCCCCCTCTTCAACAGGTCTACCCGTTATGTAGTTAAACAGAGTTATCCTGTCCCCCCCCTGCCCTCCTTTCTCCAGGTATCTCAGCCTCTCTTCCTAAGGCAGGGATTCCAACCCCTCCACCCTCCTAACTACCCTTCTCTGAACACATTCCAACTGATTAGTATTCTTCGTGAACTGTGGCACCATTGAGGTGCTTAGGACTATGCTTAGGATGGTCAGCTCTGGGTTGGGAAATACCTGGAGGTTTTTGGGATGGAACCAGGGGATGGTGTGATTTGGAGAGAGATCTCAGAAGGGTATAATGCCCTAGAGTTCACCCTCCAAAGCAGTCATTGTCTTCAGTGGAGCAGATCTCTGTTACCTGGAGTTCAGTTGTAATAACAAGAGATCTCCAGATACCACCTGGAGGTTGGCAACCCTGACTACACAGTTAAATCTTCTTTGCATGGATTGGATCTTAGCTTGTTTTTTTTTTTAAACCACAGCAACAAAACCTAGCTTATTCGGGGAGAAGAAGTGGATAGATGCAGATGATGCTCTTCTTAAGCAGCTGCTTTCATGCCCACAATCCAGTCAAGTTCCCCTTTTATAACTGAATCTCTTGTCTTGTCCATTCAGATCAAATGCCTGTTGGGGCTTCAAGATCTTGTATATCCTTCATGAATTTATGCGCCTGCATTCACTAGCTCCAAGCATTTCCGTTGCCTCTGATCATCTGAGCTCCTTCTTTTATGAAAAATATTTAAGATCTCCCCATGACTCCCTGCCTCACTCCTTGCCCATTAACTGCTTTTGCACCAGGCAGCTGTCCTTGCTGCGGTTAGTCTACACCCCCCTGTGGCGTTATTGCAACAAATCCTTTGGAAAAAATTGGTAAGGGCTCCGAGCCGATACACAAAGCTGGGGTGTATATAATGGAGACCCTTGATTGAATGGCGTTTGAAGAACAGATCCCTGTAGGAAGCTGGTTCACACTTTGGTTTGCTATTCTTCTCTGAGGGCAACAGCTTTGGAACTCGTTTCTGTTTGCAGAAAAGAAGATAAAGGATGTGGGGTGTCTAGGCTTGCCAGCCTCCAGGTGGTGCCTGGAGCAATCCCAGAATTATAACTGGTCTCCAGATGAGAGTGATTAGTTCCCCTGGAGGAAATGGCTGCTTGGGAGGTTGAACTCCCTGACACTGTACCCTACTGAGGTCATTGTTCTCCAATAATCCACCCTCTGTAAACTAGAGATGCCAACCTCCTGGTGAGGCCTGGGGATCCCCTGGAATTCTAACACATCTCTAGGATCAGTTCAATCATATGACCATTGCCAATATGACTAGTGGTAGCCAAATTGGGACCCCAGGGGACAGCCAGTCCTTGGGGGCATCTGGCACTGGGGACTTTTCGGGTTACAGCTCATCCCCGGGAGACCACAGGGACCCAAGAGGGAACGCCCAAGCGGGAAAGAACAGAGAAGCAGGCGTAAACACAGACCCTCCTTGGGTGAATCTTCTTCATGGGAAGGAGAAGAGGATCTGTGGGAGGGCTGGTATTTGCTCAAAGGCACCTATATACCAGGCTTGCTGAGATGGCTCTTGAAGAGGAGCGATGATGCAGCATGGCTGCTTGATGAAGAGGGCATGGCCAAGGCAGATAAGGAGTCTCCAGTGTGGTACAGTGCCAAAGATGCCTCTCCTGGTATTCACTTAACACCAAAGATCATGGAAAGGGCTCTAGAAGGTTTTTTCGTGGATGTTTTTGCCCTGTTCAGGGAGTAAGGCAACGGCGGGGACACTGGGAAGCATAGGAGACCCGCGGGAAGGAGAAGGTAGGTGTGGAAAGGACATTTGACAATTTGTTGCGGGGCCTTACTGAGTACATAGCCCTTGTTACAGCTGCCTATCCCGAATGGTGGCATTCATGGAAATACCTTTCCCATGTGCTGGAGGTGAGGGCAGGCGAAGAGGCAGCCCTGTAATATGACAGGGAGTTCAGGGAGCTTGGTTCACATAACCCTCTCGCCCACTGGGACCTGAAGCACCATGTTCAGGTTGGCCCCAGCATGCAACAGCAAAAGGAGAAGGGGAAAGTGCAGCACCCAGCAGGAAATGGGTGGGATTTGTCTGCTGGGATTCAAACTGGTCTGACTGTAAGCGCAGGAGGTGTTGGTTTGAGCATAAATGTGAGGGCTGTGGTGGGGCCTATGCATTGACTACATGCACCCCAGGGGCAGGGAGTGGCCCCTTTCATGGGACCTGGCTCTCCAGTAAGAAGGACGGAGGGTCGGGTGGCACAGGGTCCTCTGCTGCAGGAACAACTGCCTAATCCACCCTTGGTGCTTAGGAGTGTGGCACCTACGCCCATCAAATTGGGGCCACTAATGGATTGGCTTGAGGTCTACCCCCAGAGGCAGGATGCCCTTTACCTTGCCTAGGGGTTTACTGACGGGTTTGGAATCCTTTACACAGGGGACCATGTTTCCACAATTTGTGGGAATTTATGCTTGGCCCAGGAATACCCTGGCATTGCTGCCGAAAAATAGCAGAAGGAATGCCTGGTAGGGCGGATGGCGGGTCCTTTTGGCAGTCCCCCACTGCCTAGCCTTCAGGTATCCCCATTAGGAGCCGAAGAAGGCGGCTGGGCAATTCCAACTGATCCCCCATTTGTCCTATTGGCATGGTGGATTGGTCAATTATGCCACACCTTCAGCGATGTGCTCTGTGCGCTATGCCTCCTTTGATGAGGCGGCGGCCATGGTACGTGCCTGTGGGCCAGGAGCCCTACACGCCAAAAGTGACACCCAGTTGACATCCATCACAAGGATCTCCAACTACTGGGAATCAAGTTTGGAGAACACTGGTATGTGGACAAAAGCATGCCCCTCGGTTGCTCGGTGGCCTGTGCAGCCTTTGAATAATTTAGCATGTTCCTGTAATGGGCAGTGAAGTGCAAGGGTCGGTTTCAGGAAGTCACTCATGTGGATTATTTTTTTGTTTGTTGGCCCTGGGCCTAGTCTGCACACACAGGATAATGCACTTTCAATGTGCTTTGGCAGCTGGATTTTCCTGTGCAGAACAGGAAAATCTACTTCTAAAGTGCATTGAAAGTGCATTATCTATTGTGTGCAGACTAGGCCCTGGAGGGACTGCAGAGTGGGCTGTTCAACTGGGGATTTTTGGTGGCAGGTACCTCCAGCCTGCCAGCGGACAAATTGGTGACAGGGGGTTGATTCCTCACTCCTCCTCCACATGCAGCCAGCTGGGTGACCTTGGGCCAGTCACAGTTCTCTTAGAGCTCTCTCAGCCCCACCTAGCTCACAGGGTGTCTGTTGTGGGGAGATGAAGGAAAGGCGAATGTCAGCTGTTTGGAGACTTCTTTGGGTAGAGAAAAAGTGGCACATAAAAACCAAGTCATCTTCCTCTTCTTCACTTTGGTGGGCACTAGGAAAGGTTTTGGCAGACACCATGTTGGGGAACCCTGCTGTACTGACAAGTGTTACTTATGTGTCTAATCTAGGATCATTGTCCATGAGGTCACGATTGGTCAGACGCAGCTTCGCACCTAACAACAACCCCAGTTCAAGCACAGAGTGTTTTTGTTGCCACTTCAATGCTACCTAATAAAGAAGTCTGATTTTACAATAATGAGTCTACAGCAACGGGGGGAGGGGATCCTCACCAACATAAGCAAATGTCTGCTTCGAAAGGGGACATCCCTTGATTCTGTCTATCTGAAATTTAGCCATGTGACTATCCTCGGGCAGTACTGCAAACCCTCTGATTTGTGTCTGGTTTGCATGTAAAGCCAATAAGGCAGAGACCTAAGAAAGTGGGAGGAAGGGGAATCTTCCATTGAAACCCAACAGAAATAATATTGAATCCTAATTATGAAAATGAAACAGCAATAATGAAAGACATAATAATGAAAGCAAGCTGCACGAAACCACCCAATAATGAAACCATTTGGGGATTAATAATGAAAATTTAGAAAAGAAACCAGCTTCCTTTCACTGGTCTAATAAATCATATTAATGTCACATGTCTAACTCACCATGGTAGGGTTGTCAGCTCTGGGATGGGAAATACCTGAAGACTTTGGGGGGTAGAACTGAGAGTGAGCAGGATTTGGGGTGAGGAGGACATCAGTGGAGTATAATGCTATGGAGTCCACTCTTGAAAGTAGCCATTTTCTCCAGGGGAATTGATCTCTTTTGTCTAGAGATGACCTATAATTCCAGGGGATCCCCAGGTCCCACCTGGATGCTGTCATCCCTACTTTACAAGCATTGCAGAGCAGTACTTTCCTGCTTCACTCTCATGCTGCAGCTCACCAAGTCCTGTGACGTTTTGGTCTTGCATGGGTTTCGAACTTGGGTCTCACATAGGGTTTCTGATGGTTGATGGTTGACTGGCATGTAGTAATTAGGCTCAGAAAAAGACACGACTCAACTTTTGGCAAAAACAAGGCCACAGTTTTATTTAACAATCCAACCAGGGTTGGCCAGGCACGAGTGGTAGAGTAACCCCACGCAGCCGTCCGGCTGCTGACATGGGCTCAAGGGGCGCCCTGGGTCCGCCTTCCTCCCAGCCAGGAGGAAGGATCCCTTGCCCCTTGCAGCCCTCCACCCGGGAAGAGACTGGTGATGGTTGTTGGGCGTCCACCACACCCAATCATCCCATATCTCCTGGCTCCGAGCCCCTGGCCTTCCTGGCCAGGTAAGGCCATGCTCAGAGTTAGCCAGTCTCTTAAGGAGACCCCCTCCTCAGGGCCCAGTACACAAAATGGACCCTGGCATAACTATTCTACCTCTACAATTGATCAGTCTCCAGTGGACAGCTATCAGTTCACATGAAGAAACTGTCTTCTTTAGTAGATGGACTCTATAGTACTATATGCTATGGATGCTTACCCCTCCCCAGTCCTCCGCAGGCTCCACCCACAAAATCTGGGGGGAGTTCCCAATCTGGAGCTGACAGCCCAACGCCACAGCTCCTCCTCTGTCACTCTAACCATGCTGACTCTGTGAAACTAGTAGTTTTATTACCAAATTAAAGTTGCCATCATTTTTATCAAATACTACTATTAATAATATAAATTTTAAAGTATTAATAGGATATATCTGTATAAGCTTGCACATGAGAACAAAATGATTGTGAAGAAAAAAGGAGTGCCACCTAAATGGCACACATCCAGTTTGCAGCTTGTGCCATTTTAGAAGAGGGTTTGCCTTCTCTCTAACACGATTTCTCAATTAGGATTTTGCGAAACCTGGGGTTTCTTCACAGCCCTGAAAGCGTTGGGCCAGCGCCATGCATGATCGGTCCCATTCCCCAACCTGCAGGGACCACTGTCAGTTCTGTGGAGCTGTGGAGCTGACCGGGGAGTCCCCCCATCCCCACTGTGGTGGGAGAATGGCATGCCACTCCCTGCCATTGTGCGGTAGGAGCCCCATTCTCCCGCTCCTGCGGGGAATGGGGCGGGGGGAGGGTCAGCACCCAGGAAAGCCACAGTGCAGGCATGCGTGCAAGCGCCCTTGTATTCCTGGGTAGAATGGGCTTTGCCCCTAGTTTTTAATATATTTTAAAACATTTATTGTGCAATATGACCGAATTGGTCACGTCAACCCACTTACCCCTTCCAAAATAGCCAATGATGGGCCTGGAGGGGGTGCGGGGGGAGGGGCCCGTTATTGGGGAAAGAGCTATGCTTTCCATCCATATTCTGCAAGACTGTGCAGCGTCTGGGGTTCAGTGGAGTCTGAAGAATGCATCAGGGATTTCTCAATGGTAAAAAAGTCAAGAAAGGCTGCTAAACGAGGAAAGGGAAAATGGCTTACAAGACAGTGCCTACCACCTATGATTCTTGCAAATTCTGGGGCGTGGGTGTGGGTGTGTGTTTTAAAACCCAGCATTTTAAAAATGCATGTCTACTTAATTGGGACACCTTTTAAATTAATCGAGTATTTTAAATCAATTAACTGGAGCCATGCTGCTTGTATTAGTAAAAAGGAATAACGGTTCAAGAGGGCCCCCAGATTATATTCAGTGTAACAAAGACACCTCCAGTTGGAAACATAGATAATTATAATTTTAATTATGTAGTTTGTGGGGGGTTTTTTTAATTGGATTCTTATTAATTAACTTATACACACAAATTAGCATTCTCATGCTTTCATATGCAGAAAAAGATAACCTAGAAAGCACCCCCCCCCCCCTCTTTTAAGGAATTTGCATTCTTCTGAAATGGAATGTGCTACTGGGAAGATGCAAATAAAGCAAACTGCCACTTATATCAAACTATCATAAATACCAGTTGAAAACTAGTAGGAGCAAGAAGTATTGTTGGGTACCTCAGGCTTGAAGTGGCCTAATCAATTTCTCCCATTTAAAAAGTATATTTGTTCAGGGGGCAGAGAGGTGCTGGATCATCCAGAGGTTTCCATTTGCAATTTTCAGCACAGCTAAATTTTTGATGAACTCTCTTCCTTCCTAAAATCATCGAATCACAGAGTTGGAAGGGACTTCCTGGGTCATCTAGTCTAACCCCTGCACTATGCAGGACACTCACAACCCTATTGCTCATCCCCTGTCACCTGCCACCCCCTTGAGCCTTCACAGAATCAGCCTCTCCGTCAGATGGCTATCCAGCCTCTGTTTAAAAATTTCCAAAGATGGTGAAACCACCACCTCCCGAGGAAACCTGTTCCACCAAGAAACCGCTCCTTTTTGAACAGTTCATAAATATTCTTAATGGTTCAAAGGAAAGAAAAGCAGATGTAACATATATGTTCTCCTACTGCTTTATCAAGGCTGCCTTCTCCCAAAATATGATTTTTGCTCGAAGGGAAAACAACAACATACAAAACAGGTTCTCTTTCACATAGCCAGGAACCTTGTGTGTGGGTGTGGGTGTGTGTGTGTGTGCGGGGGGGGGGGGCTCTAGTTCACAAACTTGTACTACCATGGCTAAATAATAGGACTGGAAAATTCTGGGTTGGGAAATTTATGGAAATTTGGGGGTGAAGACCAGTGAGGGCTAGGTTTGAGTAGCAGTCGACTGCCATAGGATATAAGAACATAGAGACCAGCTTATAAAGCAGGCATTTGCTCCAGGGTTACCAGATCTGGCTTGGAAATCCCTGAAGATTTTGGGATGGTGCTGGGGAGGGCTGGGACTTCAGTGGGGTCTGGTACCATTTTAATCCACCCTCCAAACTATCCATTTACTCCAGGTGAGCTGATCTCTGAAGTCTGGGATCCCAGGTTTCCCCTGAAGGCTGGCATTCCTACTCTAAGAAAAATTGCCAGGTCCCTCAGAGCAACCTGCAAGGGAAAGACTTGCCAGGAAAAAGTCCAGGCCACATTAAAAGCATCACACAGGAAGTGATGTCATCATGCTATGACATTCCTATGCTGCTTTGGTATTAAGCAATAACCCTCTGGTTCAAACTGCTTCCAACAAAGAATTTTTGCCCAAACATTACCCTGGACATTGCTGGTGTCATGATGTCACTTCCTGTATTACATCGACTATGTGACCTGGACCTTCCTCTTCCTCCTAGTAAGTGCTAGTCAACTGATTGGAAGGGAGGGAGGTGGAGCCTGTTGGTAGGAGACCTCCATGAGGAAGGCTGGTGATCTTATCCCCAGGAAAACTCATATCTGTCATCCGAAGATAAGTTGTAATTCTGTGAGATCTCCAAAACCCACCTGAATGTGGGAAAGGAAGCCTTGGTTTAATTACTGCTCAGTACTTTGAATGAAAACTTTTACTGTATTATTTTGGAAGGCATCAGTCTTCGGCCTAGGTTGTTAACTGAGGCCCATTCCGCACATGGACCAATTGCTTTCACAAAGCAATAACAGTATTTTAAATAGTGGAATCTCGGCGCTCTACATACCTGCATTTCTAGTGGAATCCAGTAGTATTTCATTTGTTCCCCACAGGTTTCCGGTCTTGCAAAAATTGCTAGAAAGGAAGCAATTTTTTCTGTGCTTGTTCCCGCCCCTGGCCATCAATCAAACGAACAGCCAATGGGCGGTTATTATGCTCCCAAAAAGCCCCTTTCCCTTTAAGCACAGTTAAAAACACACACACACGTTTCAATGAATATGCCTTGATTCTTCGTAACGTACAGACCCATCTAGCTGGCGTGTGAGCTGGCAAGTCATCGTTACCACGCTCCCCCGAGTGAAAAAAAATCCTCCCCCGCACGGGCGCGATTTTTGCCCGAAATTAAAGAGAACTGGCAAACAGGGGGCTGTATTGTGCTTGAGGACTTAGGGGAGCTTTAAAGCACTTCTGTGGAGGAACTGTAGCCGGAGAAGCCTCGCTGGGTGAATGAAGGCTCGCTGGTTCGTTGTTTCCCCCGCTCGCTCCGAAGAAAAAAAAATGGCGATTGCTTCACCGGAGGTTCGGAGGAGAGAGCCAGGAGGAGGAACTTTGTTGTAACTGCAACATTGAGAACGCACATGTCTTTTTCGCAAGTGTTGCAGGTTGTTGGCAGGAGTGTAGCGATTTTCTGAGGGTGAATCCTCTTTTCCCGATTCCCCGGAAATCGCTACAACAAAGCGATTTTAGCGCTAGTGTTGCAGGAGTGTTGCAGATTGTGTGTGACGTCATGCAGAATGTCAAATTTGTAGCGTTTACCATTTGTAAGACATCTGCTACTTTTAACTCGCGCGGAATGGACCTGAAATTTACCACCATGTTGAAAGTGGACACTTTGCAATTGACCCATATTATTTGTATTTAATTAGAGCCTCAGGAGCAAAAAAATACAGAGAAGAAGAGTTGGTTTTTATATCTTACTTTTCACTGGCTGAAGTAGTCTCAGTGTGGCTTACAATTGCCTTCCCTTCCTCTTCCCACAACAGATACCCTGTGAAGTAGGTGGGGTTAAGAGAGTCCTGATAGGATTGCTCTGTGAAAACAGCACTATCAGAACTATGATGAGCCCCAGGTCACCTAGCTAGCTGCATGTGGAGAAGCAGGGAATCAAGCCCGACTCGCCATATTAGAAGCTGCCACTCTTAACCATGACACCAAGCTGTAGTGGGGCAGCGAGTCAAGTTGCTGCACTGTTCTACGGTAGCCAGGCTTGCTGGTCTGGCTGGAGGTCCACAGCTTTCTGGACTCTCCTCGCTCCTCCAGCTCCCTCCAAACATTTCTTGAACCAGTAGAACACTGCAATTTAAGGGGACATGATGATGTTACCCAGGAGTGATGTCAGCCCACTGGGGTCATGAGTTTTTGGACAAAACTATTTTTGGACAAAACTATTATTTTAAGCCAATTTTACCGTAGAGTTTTATTAAAAAGCTAGAGCATCCCCACCGCACAATGTCTATGACATATCATCACTTCTGTGTGACATCAGCACACTGCAGTGCTCCTCCCCCATCCCAGAGACTCCTGGAAAGCTCCTCCCCTTCTTCCACCAGCAGCATCAAAGCACCTGACAACATTAGCTATTGTATCTGATCTTTCTCCTTGAGTCAGTCTGTCCTGATAGGGGCACAGGCCTCCAAGTGGGACCTGGAGATCCCCTGGAATTGCAAGCTCACCTTCAGACAGAGATCTGTTCCCCTGGAGAAAATTTCTGCTTTGTAGTGTGCACTCTATGGCATTTCATTCCACTGAGGCCCCTGTCCTCCCCAGGCTTCATCTTCAGATCTCAAAGTTTTCCAGCATGGATTCAACCATCCTACTCGCACCCCCCCCCCCCCCATTTACCACTTGTGGCCAGGGAGGGATGTGGAAACCCTAGTCAAGCAGCAGGAAAGAGAATGGCCAGAGTTTCACTGAAGGACTGCTAATTTCTTTGCAGTCTCAAGCCAGAGAAATAAAACATCAAGGGCAGCAGGAGGAACTATTGAAAAACTCACAGGGGAAGAGCTTGTCTAGGCTTCTTGCATTGAACATTTTGGACTTGCCTTAGTTCAGAGTGCCATTTATGAAGGGCACAGAAGTTCATGTCTTTGCAAATGTTACTATGTACATAGCCATTATCATTCAATTTTACCTGTAGTTGCAAGTTGGGTGCATGATAAATGTCTGTGACCTTGAAAACTATAATATCTTTAATGTCTTCTTTTTGAAGCCATTTCATAATTACTTGCCAAGACACAAAGGCACTCGAAACCCAATCCCTCTCCCCCAGATCTCTAATTGGAAAATATCATTTTGGAGACAGAGCTTCAAAACCAAGGCTCTGCTAGATTACACAACAGGCAAAAACAGCTGGTGGCCCGGCAGTTAAGAAGTTTGTGGAGAAGGAACAAGCATCATGTTGACCTCTTTGCAGCTTCTGCTCCCAACTCTAGGTTCAAAAGCCCCATTGAAGGATTAGAATAATAAGAAAAGAAAAGAAAAGAAAAGAAAAGAAAAGAAAAGAAAAGAAAAGAAAAGAAAAGAAAAGAAAAGAAAAGAAAAGAAAAGAAAAGAAAAGAAAAGAAAAGAAAAGAAAGATTAGAATAATCCCTCCCAGAATGTATCTCTGAAACCTAGGTAGCACTGTGTGTGAACGAGACCTTGGGGTACTTGTGGATTGTAAACTAAACATGAGCAGGCAGTGTGATGCAGCGGTAAAAAAGGCAAATGCCATTTTGGGCTGTATCAACAGGGGCATCTCATCAAAATCACAAGATGTCATAGTCCCATTGTATACGGCATTGGTCAGACCACACCTGGAGTACTGTGTGCAGTTCTGGAGGCCTCACTTCAAGAAGGACATCGATAAAATTGAAAGGGTACAGAGGAGAGCGACGAAGATGATCTGGGGCCAAGGGACCAAGCCCTATGAAGATAGGTTGAGGGACTTGGGAATGTTCAGCCTGGAGAAAAGGAGGTTGAGAGGGGACATGATAGCCCTCTTTAAGTATTTGAAAGGTTGTCACTTGGAGGAGGGCAGGATGCTGTTTCTGCTGGCTGCAGAGGAAAGGACACGCAGTAATGGGTTTAAACTTCAAGTACAACGATATAGGCTAGATATCAGGAAAAAGTTTTTCTCAGTCAGAGTCGTTCAGCAGTGGAATAGGCTGCCTAAGGAGGTGGTGAGCTCCCCCTCACTGGAAGTCTTCAAGCAAAGGTTGGATACACACTTTTCTTGGATGCTTTAGGATGCTTAGGGCTAATCCTGCGTTGAGCAGGGGGTTGGACTAGATGGCCTGTATGGCCCCTTCCAACTCTATGATTCTATGATTCTATGATTCTATGAAACCTAGGGCTATCAGATTTAGGGCTGGAAATGTCAATGGAAGAAGAAGAAGAAGAGTTGGTTCTTATATGACACTCTTATCTACCCGAAGGAGTCTCAAAGTGGCTTACAGTCACCTTCCCTTTCCTCTCCCCTGTAAGGTGGGTGAGGCTAAGAGAGCCCTGATATCACTGCTCGGTCAGAACAGCTTTATCAGTGCTGTGGCGAGCCCAAGGTCACCCAGCTAGTTGCATGTGGGGGAGTGCAGAATCGAACTTGGCATGCCAGATTAGAAGTCCACACTCTAACCACTACACCAAACTGTTATGTCATAGAGTCTACCTTCCAGAGTAGCCATTTTCTCTCGGGTACCTGATCTCTGATGCATGGAGAACATCTCCGGTGGGTTGATAAGGAGGCAATTTGCTTTAGGGTTGCTAGGTCGCCCCTGACCACCATTGGGAAATGCAATGGTAGGGTTGCCAAACCCAGGCTGAGAAACTCCTGGAAATTTTTGAACTGGAGTCTGGGAAGAACATGGATCTCATTAGGAACTCCCAGGTTTCCTCAGGAGGTGGTGGGTTCTCCATCTTTGGACATTTTTAAACAGAGGCTGGTTAGTCATCTGATGGAAAGGCCGATTCTGTGAAAATTCAAGCGGGAGGCAGGTTACAGTGGATGAGCAATAGGGTTGTGAGTGCAGGGGGTTGGACTAGATGACCCAGGAGGTACCTTCCAACTCTATGATTCTATACCTGATCTCTGTAGTCTAGAAAGGAGCTGCAATTCCAGAAGACCCCCAGGCTCCATCTGGAAGCTCTCATCCTACTTTGCTCTGCTCCCTTGAAGCCCCCTGGGACAACTCAGGTCTCTTGAGTTGTGTGCCCCCAGCCATAGAATCTTCATGCTTGATGCCATGGTAATTCATCTATCTCTGTAGAAAACCAAATCAAGGTTGGAACTGTTTTATTTTTTTAGATATCTTCTTGTCTCACTGACAAATATGTATAATTTCTTAGTCAAATTGCTTAGAAATAACAGGCACTTAGCTGAGTGTACCTGCTGCCAATCTGTGGATAATAACAGACTCCCAGGAATCCTAGAAAAGCAAATAGTCACCATTCTGAACAAGAAAAGAAAGAAAAGCAAAACCCCAATGACCTTATATTTGGTTAGTGGCATATTATACTTACAGGAAGCATAACATAAGAGGAGGACGAGGAGGAGGTGTCGAGGTGCTGTGTGGTTGTGTAAATTGTTCGCATAAAGTTCCTCTATGAGCTTTCTATCACAGTGGAGAGAAATGAAAAAATTTATATCCTCCTTTTTCCTGCATCTTATTACTGTCACTATATAACGTTATGCAGCATTTGGGACCCGTTTCCTCCAATGGGCAGCAGCCTAGTGGTTTTCTTGGTAAGGATCACTCCCCTGACTGTTTAGTTCTGCATATGTCAGTTCAATAAGAAGCCCCCTCCCCAATTAGCCTTTCAATGAAAATGTCATTTAATACATAATCGTAACTCTCTGTTGGCTTTCATATCAGAGAAACAAGACCGAATAAAACAGGAACTTTTTATTTGGCCAAATTGTCCGTGATGCTTTGAGGTGAGAATTTTATGGAATCACATGCAATTTGACCCCTGCCTCTTGTTTCTCAGCCCTGTGCTTCTTAATAATACACCCTGTCAGAAGGAAACTACAAACAGATAAATAGCTTTCTTCTTTGCTAAGGGATTGTGCCACATGGCCTATGTATAATGCAACACTTTAAAAAAGAAAGGCAATATTTGAATGACCTTAGTTATGGTGGTTCAGAGGACAACGTTAGAAGGAAAAATTTGGGATGGCCTGGTCATTTTGGGCTTCCACAGAATTGGGCAATCCTGTGATTTAGGCTTTTTAAATATATATATATATTTGACACAGAGGATTACAAATAACAAAAAAGATCAAAGCATAAAGAACAAAATAACAGGCACCCTACATCACGTACATTCCACTTTAAAAATACATTCAGATTACTATTGTTAGTATTGATTTATTTCTCTTTAATTTCTCCATCCCACAATTTTGGAAATCATAAACCAGAAACTATGCATTCCACTTTCTTTAGACCATGTATATCTTTCATTATATTCAAATTCTAAGTAGGTCTACATTTACTTTCTTTAATCTCCAGAACCACAGGTCATCCAATAACTTCTTTCTCTTTTGTGTAAAAAATCAATAAAAATCAATAAAGGGTCTACATTGCTTCATACATGAAGATACTGTTGTTTCTCTAACCATTGGCAAGTTTGGCTAATTCTAACAAAAATTTAGGTCTTTTAAAATACATTTAGGCAATATCTAAAGTGGGATAAGGGTAAAGTGACCAAACTTAAGGGAACCTAAGGCGGGACGCGCCACCGCTGCTGCTGGGCCTCCCCTCGACTAGACTCAAGAAGGGTGGTGGTGGTGGCAGAAGGGCTCCCTCCCCTTCCCCCCCTGACTGGGCTCAAGAAGGGTGGCAGCACAGCACGGCGGCAGCCCCCCCTCCCCAACTGGCCTCAAGAAGGGCGGCAGCAGCAGACGGGTCCATCTTTAAAGGGAGGAGGAGGCAGGAAAGGCAAGCAGGAAAAGGCTGCCTGAGTAGGCGGCCACAGAGCCGGCAGGGAAGTAATCCAGGTAGTAAAAAGTTCCCTACAGCAGCGGTTCCCGGCAGGAATAATGGCGCTGCACAAGCCCCACCCCAGAGCCTGGGCGCCTGCATGGGGGCCTCCTGAGCCCAGCCTGCCTGCTGGACTGCCTGCTGTGCTGACATGTGGCGCGTGGCCAAAAAAAAAATTGGAGAACGCCAAAAAAAAAATTGGAGAACACCAAGATGCCACGGGACGTGGGACAAATGCCTCAAATGCAGGACTGTCCCACCAAAGGTGGGATGTCTGGCCACCTTAGATAAGGGCAAACAAAGAAATCCTTGTTAGGTATTGGGGGTATAGAAGTTCCAGGAAGCAGGCATGTCAGGTCTTGGGGATCTCACGAAATTGCAGTTACTCTCCAGAATATACAGAGATCTGTTCTTCTGGAGAAAATAGATGCTTTGGAGAGTGCGGTCTCTGGCATTGAACCCCCTGGAGTCCCTGTTCTTTGGAACCTGGATCCAGCAACCCTACCCCACATCCCACATCAATGGTTATCCTATTGAGAAGTCCTTCTGACAAGTTCATCCATGTACAACTTTTTGACCATAGATAACCCCCTGAAACATACTTCAGGCTTTGAGAAACCCAAGCAGTGGTGTGATTGTGCAGAATATGGCTGGGAAGCATAGTTGTGTACATGCTCATCTGGGGCTTATCCCCTTCTGACCTCCTCCTGGACCATTATTGGCCATGGGGGGGGGCAGTTCAACATGAGTATATATGGTCATATCACCCTATAAATCTTTAACATTTTTTTTAAAAAATGTACAAATGTAAAAAAAATTAATTCACTTCTGCCCATTTAGGAAATCTTTTCAGGGCTGTTAAGAAATAAAGCCTGCTTTAGTTACATAATTTGGCTGCATTCTTTAGTATGTTAAATTTGATGGTGACTTGGTATCTAATGAAGTGTGCTTTGACTAGTCTCAACAGCTCATGCTGTGAAAATATTGTTATTGCTGGATTTGCATCCTGGTAATGTGGTTAAGAGCAGCAGCCTCTAATGTGGAGAACCAGGTGTGATTTCTCCAATCCTCATCCACATGCAGCCAGCTAGGTGACCTTAGAGCCATTTGGAGAACCTTCACTGACATCCTTTCTTAGATTAACTACCATGCAAGTCATTCTGTGGGGGGCCTTTGTGGAATATACTGTATATACTCACATATAAGTCGGGTTTTTCAGCACATTTTTTAAGCTGAATCAAAGAATCCTAGAGTCATAGAATAATAGAGTTGGAAGGTACCTCATGGGTCATCTAGTCGAACCCCCTGCACTATGCAGGACACTCACATCCCTATCGCTCATCTACTGTAACCTGCCACCCCTTTGCCTCCACAGAATCAGCCTCTCTGTCAGATGGCTATCTAGCCTCTATTTAAAAATTTCTAAAGATGGAGAACCCGCTACCTCCCGAGGAAGCCTGTTCCACTGAGAAACCGCTCTAACTGTCAGGAACTTCTTCCAGATGTTTAGATAGAATTTTTTTAAAATTAATTTCATCCAATTCGTTCTGGTCTGTCCCTCTCGGGCAAGAAAGAACAATTCTGCTCCAACCTCCTTATGGCACCCTTTTAAATACTTGAACATGGATATCAGATCCCCTCTCAGTCATCTCCTCTCTAGGCTTAACAGACCAAGCTCCCCCAGCCTTTCTTCATATGTCTTGGTCTCCAAACCCCTAACCATCTTTGTTGCCCTCCTCTGGACATGTTCCAGTTTGTCTACAACCCTCATCAGTTGGAGTGCCCAAAACTGAACACAGCACTCCAAGTGAAACCAAACCAGAGCAGAGCAAAGCGGTACTATCACCTCCCGTGATCTGGACACAATACTCCGTTTGATACAGCCCAAAATCCCATTTGCCTTTTTAGCCACTGAGTCACACTGCTTACTCATGTTCTACTAAGACTCCTAGATCCTTTTTGCACGTGCTACTGCCAAGACAAGTCTCCCCCATCTTATATCGGTGTATTTGGTTTTTCCTACCAAAATGCAGAACTTTACATTTGTCCCTATTGAACATTTTATTCAGTTTAGCACACTTCTCGAGCCTATCAAGATCATCCTGTATTCTGTTGCTGTCTTCAGTTGTGTTTGCTACCCCTCCCAGTTTAGTATCATCTGCAAATTTAATAAATATCCCCTCTAATCCTTCATCCAAATTATTTATAAATATGTTGAACAACAACAGGTCCCAAGACGGATGCTTGGGGTACTCCACTGGTCACTCTTTTCCAAGAAGATGCTGAACCATTAACAAGTACCCTCTGGGTATGATTTGTAAACCAGTTATTGATCTACCTGACAGAATTAGGATCCATACCTCATTTTACCAACTTGTCAACAAGAATATCATGTGGAACCTTATCAAAAGCTCTACTGAAATCCAGAGAAACTATGTCGACAGCATTTCCCTGATCCAGCAAGGTAGTCACTTTCTCGAAAAAAGAGATAAAGTTGGTCTGACATGACTTGTTCTTGCGAAACCAATGCGGAGTCTTAGAAATCACAGCTCTCAGTTCCAGCTGCTCAAGGACTGAGTGTTTGATTATTTGTTCCAAAATTTTGCCAGCTACAGATGTCAAGGTGACTGGTCAATAATTACCCGGATCCTCCTTTTTCCCTTTCTTGAAGATGGGGACAACATTTGCCCGCCTCCAATCGTCTGGCATCTCACCTGTTCTCCAAGAAGTGTCAAAAATAATGGACAGAGGTTCAGAGATGACATCTGCAAGTTCATTTAGTACCCCTGGATGCAGTTCATCTGGCCCAGTATAGAGTCCCCCTCAGTTTATATGTGGGTGAGAATGAGTAGAGGTGCTGGAGCACGGCTGAGCAGAGAAGGCAGGAAGAGGCCTGCAGATCCTGGGGAGGGGGTTGGAGTGATAGGCAGCAACAAAGCAAGCAGGAAGGCACCTTGCTGCTCCCGACGGCTCACCGTGCTTCCCCCCTGTGGTTGTCTTCTGTTTGGGATCTTCACTGCCTCCTCCATGCCAGATCACCACCAGGACCTGCAGTGGGACACTAGCAGGCCACTAAGAGCAGCAATGCCAGGCCACCAAGCCGGCCACATCAATCCACTGCTGCAGAGATTGATAAAGCAACGGAAGAAAACTCCCGCAGGGAAAGAAGGGGAGTCTTGGAGCCTGAGGACATATTTAGAGGTTTACAACCCTCGACCTTGCCAGCCTTCCAGAAACAAAACTAGCAGGCATGAATCAAGGTTCATGACACCAATGCCCTCATTTGTTACCACGCCACCACAATCCCCCCCCCCTCCAACACACATATTCAACCTCATGTCCTTACAGACTGGTCAACCCCTCCCCTTACTCTTCCCAGTGCCAAGCTCTCCCTATCTTAATCACTCTTCTTTTCTACCTCCCTCTCTCTTTGCTATTTCCCCCCTTCCCCCACTGCTCGCACCCATTGTATCAGCTACAACGGGATTTAATTCTAGTCTTTCAGTAAAGAGATTTTCCTTCAATGGAGTGTACTTATTGGAAGTAATCTACAGAACCTCTAGCCATACAATTCATGCACACATGCTTGGGGGCGCCATGCTGCAGAAGTCTCTTTAACTGACTTCCTTATGCCTGTCACCATGTGTAAATAGCCCTTATTGAAATGGATATTAAACTCTTAATTGAAATGGATATTAACCATTTTTAAACTCTTACTCTTCCCAGTGCCAAGCTCTCCCTATCTTAATCACTCTCTTCTTTTCTACCTCCCTCTCTCTTTGCTAATCCCCCCTCTCCCACACTGCTAGCACCCATTGTATCAGCTACAACGGGCTTTAATTATAGTCTTTCAGTAAAGAGATTTTCCTTCAATGGAGTGTACTTATTGGAAGTAATCTACAGAACCTCTCGCCATACAATTAATGCACACATGCTTGGGGTCGCCATGCTGCAGAAGTCTCTTTAACTGACTTCCTTATGCCTGTCACCATGTGTAAATAGCCCTTATTGAAATGGATATTAAACCTGCAGATGTGAATTTATTAGAAATTGTATAATCTCTTTTCGGTTTAGAAAGGAAATCTCTGGAAAGCTTACCAAAAAATCGAAGCCACAAGAACACAGCAAGCTAGGATGAAAAACTTGGAACAGAATCATTAATAAATCACACATAAGAGTCAGAAGCTCTAAAATCCAATCAACTATTAAAAGTTTGGGAAGGTGAAAATGATTCATTGTGGTGCTTAAAAGGAAACAAAAATGTTACAGAAGCCTTCCAGCACAGTGTTTTGAAATACTTCTTTGTTCAATGAGTAATTAAAATGTGGAATTCACTGCCAGAGCATGTAGTTATTGCCACGGTCATAGACGGCTTAGAAGAAGATTAGACAGATTCATGGAGGAGAGGTCCATCAATGGCTACTTGCCATGGTGATTAAAGGAAACTTCTTCCAGAATTTCTGAATTAGCAGTGCCAGGAAGCAATATCAGGGAAGGCCTTGATCTCTGTGCCCTTTTGTTGGCTCTCCAGAGGAATGGGTTTTGAGACTGGATCATGGACTAGATGGATGGCTGGTCTGACCTAGCCAGGTTCTTCTTATCTTCTTAAACTCTTCTTAAACTCTCAACCTTCCTTTCAAATAGAATTAAAACCACTGCAGTGTAGTGCTCTCCCCTTTCCAACCCTGACAAGCATTGCAGAGGGGGGGGGGAAGATCATCACTGTGGATCATATTGAAAATCATTGAATGAAATGGGAAAATCAAAAGGGTTATCATTACCCTCCCTGCCTACCTCCACCAAAAATCTTTTTCTTTGTAATGCTCTTTGGCTTTAAGCCTTAAGCCATTATATCTTATCACACGGGGGAATCATAAAAGTGTATTAGTTTTAATTTTGTGTTGAGTTGCCAAGAAATAGGATGCCGGTGACCTGGTAATATATGGGTCCACATCCCATATAATAGAAAAGATAGGTCTTAATTTACATTCATAAGCTCCATCTTCTCCAACAGCGGTTTGATCCATCGCTCTCTCTCCTTGCTGCAGTTTGAGCATTTGAAAATTAGGTGAGCCAGGGTACCCATCTTTCCTGTGTTACAAAAACAGCTCTGTTTGAAAAAGAGATTCCCTTTAATTTAATACCTCAATATTGATATAGGGTCATATATTTTAAATATGCTGGTCAAATAGCAGGGGGTTCAAGGCCATGGTATGCCAAATCTTTTTGTTGGTTTGTACTGCTAGAATCTGACATCAGAGGCTCTTTTTTGACCTTCCAAAATGCTGTTCTTTCATTCTCCATTGAAGAGAATAAGACTGGAGAGATGCCAAGTTGGTTCTGTCTCTGTTGGACCACCTTTGTCCATTTACTTGGAAAGGGATCATCATTTAATCTGAGTAGGAGTTTAGATCTGTTGCTGAAGAGAATCTTGATTCTGAGTCTGGACAAGTCACTGATTCCAATGAGAAAACTGCAGCCACCAAAAATCAGACAAGTGGGTGATTCTGCACTTGCGTTGTTTTATCCGTTGTGGATCCTGCTGAATTCAGATTGCTTTGAACTCAGGTATTCCTCTATTCCCCCCCCCCTTGAAACAGAACAGGGAGGAGTGCCTATTGCAGCAGGAGTCTCTTTCTTTTCTTGAATGTGGAGGGGGGGAGTTTTGGAGACAGCACAGGAGAAGGAAATAACAAGAGGCAACTCTCTGCTGAGAGAAGTTAGGGCTTCTGGAGCACAGTCACTTTAAAGGGAAGCCTTGCAACTGGGAACCAGGAAGTCTTTGCTCCGATTTGCTCCGAGGCATGGAGCAGTGAGTTAATTCAAAAAAAGCAAGAATCTGCACATTAACTCATGCCGTTTTTTTAAATATCGAGGATATCACGGGGGAAAAGTAGGGTCACAACGAATCATTCATGCATGTTGCAGAGAGAAAATGTAAAGCACCCCAAATCAAAATGGAAATCCAATTCATTGTAGATTGCAGGGATTTAGTTGATCTGCGAATGGGTAAAAAGCCCTGTGCAGACTACACTCTGGTTTCAATCCCCCCATGGTAACTGACTTGAAATGGATCCAGATAGTCACTGTTTTATTTCAGCAGCAACAGCAGTAGCAAAAGGATCCACAGTTACGGAAACAATCAAAATTTGGGCAAAATTTGAGAATGGAGCCTAAACAGGCAGAATGCAATCCCAACAGCAGCATCTACTCCTCCCCCCCCAACCCCCCCCCCCAGCAGATGGGGGCCTGCTGCCCTGAAACTGCCATGATTTCAGAGGCATTGTTAAACCACTCAGCCTTGCATGCCCTGCAGAAACTAAACAAGTCGGGTGCAGGAGTCCTCCAAGAGTTCATCCCATAGCCACAACTGAGGAGGCCCTTCCCCTGGTGAAATCTAGCTGAGCTAGCCTGGGGCCAGGCATCTGCAAATTACTGGCTGATTGCAATTCCAACCCTGACAGACTTCTCTTTCCACTTATTTCTTACATCCTGCTTTCTGAAACCGGCTTGTTTACTCACTACCCCAAGTATATTTACTCAGGAGCCAATCCCCTTGATTTCAACTTGTGTGCTAAGTATTCATAGGACTACATTCGTCTTTATTTTTAATTGATTTTTATTATTTTTGTACAAAAAGTCATGACCTCCATTGAAATGCAATGTAACTTGCAAGAAATAAATACATATTTACACACCATATCAATAGAAGTGTCAGACTTCGTACACTTTATAAGGTAAGCTATTTACACATGACAACTCCTCTAATCTTACATTTCCATCTGGTTTAACTTTGTTCCATTATAAAATAAATTCTGAGTAAATATACTTTGCAAAGAAGTTAATTATTTTTCGGTTTAAGTTGCCAACGCTTCATTTAAACGTTCTACCATGTATGTTTAGCTAATGCTGTGTGGGCTACCTATTTAAGTTGACAAAAATGTCACTAGCATTGGGAAAATATCTGTGTCAAATATTGGCAGTTCCACTCTAGTGGTTGTTTGTGCTGTGTGACTGGTCACTCCAAATGGGGTTGTGTGTCTCCGTTTCAGCCTTAAGTCTGCTGGATTAAAACCACCCAGAGAGATGGGTGTCAGCATGTAAATAGCCCTTGTTGGACAAGAATGTTTATCTCATCGGTCCCAGCATAGATTTCCTCATTTGGCTCATACTTACTGCAGTTTTGAGTCTGTCACACTGTATAACCTTCCAGCACAATAGATGTTTTGACAAATGTCAGACTCACTAACTCTGGACATTTATGTCGGACTTTGTAGAGTTTCTCACAATTGCACTTTCATCCAATAAGAAAGATGATAATGTATTAGAATCCAGTGAAAGTTGACCAGTTGGTCTCCAAATATCGAGAGGGACCATCTTTCACCTTCAATACCAGTGAAGA
Source organism: Paroedura picta (assembly GCF_049243985.1). Classification (NCBI taxonomy): domain Eukaryota; kingdom Metazoa; phylum Chordata; class Lepidosauria; order Squamata; family Gekkonidae; genus Paroedura; species Paroedura picta. Next base: position 129,125,815 of record NC_135374.1, read on the forward strand.
ACCAATGTCTCCAGTTCCACAGCATAGGTCATCACTGGTGGAACAAAGAAGAACACAGCACTGGAGGTCACACTTATAAGCAAGAAAGCCCATTGCAACTAGGAATACAATGGGTGCTAGGACCCAGAGGACACCGGGAAGTGCAGATCTCTCTCTGTGTCTCTCTCTCCCTCTCACTGCAGCTCTCTCCCTGTCTCTCTCTGCCTCCTTGGCAGCAGGAGTGATAGGAGGGAATGAGGGCTCGTGTTCAGTCGGGCAGGGCTCTGTGTGTCTCTCTCTGTCTCTGGCACATCTGAGAGGAACATGGCTAACATCCAGGAAGGGAGGGCGGGAGCTGTCGGGGCAGGGCCAATCAAGGTGCAGCCAGTGTTGCTAGCTGCACCCTGATTGGCCCTATTCCAGCTCGGACAGCCGGACATGTTCCACCCCCCCCCCAGGCTGTTTCACAAATATATAGAGGAACCATGGATAAGGATTAATGAAAATCCTTGAGATTTTTTTGGGGGGGGGCAAGTTCCCACTCAAATCCTCCTGCAAAGACCCCAAAGAAACTCATGGAAAAAGGGGAAACTTGCATACAAACTGGTGTTCCCAACTGCTTTGGATTCCTGCTCACCCCCCCCACCCCCCGCTGCGCCATGATCATGCTTGCCCTCCTGCCTGCCCATCCCCCTCCTCACCACTTCTGCTTCCTACTCATATGACTGCCCAATGCTCTGCCTGCCATCTGCCTATTACCCTGCAACTTTGCTCCCCTAACTGTAGGGAGCAGTTGAAGGCACTGTCTCCGCTGTTCTTCCATTCACTTGCACAGTTACCACTTTGATGTTAAATTTAGAATGCTTTTTTGGGGGGTGGCTTCCAAGGAAGATCACATAGACCCATTATGCACAGCAGCAGCCATGCCAGGCTGTGGTTGGGCATTGTGTTGGAGCAGCATGCCCTGGTGCTTCTCATGTATGCACTGGGGAAGGAATCCCCCAGCGTATGCAGACTGTCATGCACACGCAAAATGCCGGATCTGGAAAGCCTGGTATGCTGCCTGGAGGTGGCAGCAGCATGGGGAGTGGGGGGCACAGGGCCCCTACCGCATGATGGTGGGGAGTGGCATGCTGCTCTCCCACCAAGGTGGGGGTGGGGGGATGGCCCGGCCGGCTCCATGGCTCTGCGGCTCCCCAGTTTCATGGAGCTGACAGGCGTGTGGTGTCCCTGTGGGGACACCGTAGGTCGGGGGAATTATGTAGGAACCAACCTAGTCCCCGCTGGCGCCTGCGGCATCCCAGGGCTTTCTGGAGTGCTGGGCCGAGCAAGGGCAGGGATGGCGGCAGCATCATGCACAATTGGGCCTGCCCTGCTGCCAGCACCCCGGATTACCTGCCCTGTGCAGAATCGATCATGGTGAGAACAGGCAGGAATAACCACATCATTGCAGGAAGTGCCGTGGACATTTTACACAGCACACCACATTGATTCAGAAGCACAAAGAAGCAGTAAAAAACAGAAGAAAGCAGCTTTTGTCAAGTGTGGTTCAACTGCGGTTCAACCTCATTTCACTAACTAGACTCAAGCAGGTTTGTACGAACAGTTAAATATGTTCTGCTAGCAGTTGCTTACTAAAACTAATATTTTAGTAACTTGTTACTAAAATGGAATATAAAGGCAGTTTGAAACTCCCCATAGACATGCCTGGGGGCATGTTAAAGATGAAACATTAAAGGTTAAAGATTTTCCCTGCCTGTAGTTCCTTAGACCTTTAAATTCAAGTCAACCCTTTCCTCCTGGATTACTCTGACTTAGATTCTGCTTCTTGGTCCTAAAGACTGTAGTGTGAGGTTCCACTTGTTGGTTACTCCCCATGAGCAGACTTCATTGAAGGGAAATCTTTTTACTGATAGACCAGCAAACTGATAACCACAGTGTTCATGGTAAGGCTAAAGATCCTACTTCTACAGCCCTCTAATCTACCCTATACCCAACGGTTTTGGTGCAAAGGCATTTTCCGGAACAAATGGCTGGGACAGATGCAGGCAGCAGCAAAGACAGTGGGAAAGATGGTCATTTCAGAGCTGCAAACACAGGGCCCCTCCATAACCCCCCCCCCAGGTAGCTAGCTACATCTGCACCTGTGTTAATCAATCAGCAATGGATCAAATGCTCACACAGCATCAAAGACCACAATGATATGCATATAGGACAGGAAACAACCCACAGTAAGGTAGGTCAAGCAAGTCAAGCAATACAAGGTAAAAGTATTTTAAAAGTATCTGTAACAACAGGAGCTTCTGTAACAGCGGGAGCTGTAATATAGTATTTCGCTAAGAGCTAAATGGGTGGAGAGTGGGCATGGCCTGTCAGAGGCAGAGCCCAATCGGGATGTACAAAGCTCTGGAAAGCGTCCCGATTGGGCCCTGCCTCTGACAGGTCACACCCACTCAGGACTGTGGGCCAATCATTGGGCCTACAAACCAACCCTAATTGCCTTCTATGCCTTCTGCTGCGAGGCACACCAAGACATGCAGCGGGAGACAGAGAGAGAGAGAGAGAGAGAGAGAGAGAGATCTGCACCTCCCAGTGTCCCCTGGGTCCTAGTACCCATTGCATTCCTGCTTACAATGGGCTTTCTTGCTAGTATAAATATAATAATAAATAAATGGTTATGACATCAGAACAGTCCATGGAAAGGCAGGTCAAGCAATACAGGCAATACATGGCAAATGTAGAACATGAGGGCATGCTGGGATATGGCTTTTATTTATGCAAAAGTATAACTTCCTGCTCTATTGAAATCAATGAGCCTTCAACAGCCCCCCACCCCCCCGCTCCGCTGTCTCAAAGATGCCATTTCCAATTTTAGGTGCTCTCAAATGGCTAAGGAAAATCAAAAGGATTATCATATTAGTTGACCTTGAGATTAATTCCAAGCATTCCGCGGCAGGTAGATGTGCCACTCATTTTCAGTTTGAGAGAAAACTCATTTTTCAGTTCCATCATATTATCCAGTGATTGGGAGACTTTGTGGCTGAACCCTCTGAGATCAATATTTCATTGCTTAAGGCATTTATGAGAATCTTCTTTCTGGCTTTCTTCCTTCTGCGAGAGAAGTCAACATTGAAAAACTTCTGTGCACTGGTAACTTTTTCATAGCTTAGATGGCATTTGATTTTTTTTTAAACCCTCAGGTTAAAGGGGGGGAGGGTTGAATAGAAAATCTATCTGGATTTACTCATGTGCACGATTATACAAATGATTTTACTGTCATATAATCAATTGAATTCTGTGCTTAAATCAAATCTGCAATTTTTTGTGTTAAAGATTTTTGTTTTGGCTGATGAAGAATAAAACTGTTCACATTGTTAACAACTACTACACTAGCCAGAGCTGTCACTAACCTACACTAACCAGAGCTGTCACTACACTAACCAGAACTAACTTCAGCTGTCGAGATCTAATACTGACAGTTCTTCAGCAAAACCATTTGATTTATTCCCACAGGTAAAGGTAAAGGTAAAGGTATCCCCTGTGCAAGCACCGAGTCATGTCTGACCCTTGGGGTGACGCCCTCCAGCGTTTTCATGGCAGACTCAATACGGGGTGGTTTGCCAGTACCTTCCCCAGTCATTACCGTTTACTCCCCAGCAAGCTGGGTATTCATTTTACCGACCTCGGAAGGATGGAAGGCTGAGTCAACCTTGAGCCGGCTGCTGGGATCGAACTCCCAACCTCATGGGCAAAGCTTTCAGGCGGCTGCCTTACCACTCTGCGCCACAAGAGGCTCTATTCCCACAGGTATGGGTTATAAATAGCTGTGATTGCTTTGTTTTTTTTTTTTTTTAGTTTTTGCATACATGAACAATTTTAGGCTGGGCGAACTTATACAGCTGAATGAGGTAACAGTTAGATGGTTCCCAGCTCTGGACTGGGAATCACCTGGGGATTTGGGGGGGTGGAGCCTGGGGAAGGAGGGTTGGGAAGGATTGGGACTTCAGTGTGGTATAATGCCATAGAACTCACCCTCCAAAGCAGCCATTTTGACCACAGGAAATGATCTCTGTAGCAATTATGTATTTTGGGTATGGTGACTAGGGCTGATGCCTTGGGTATCATACTTGATGAAAGCATCATGGGCCCCATCAAGTCCCCATGGGTGGTGGGAGCTGCACACCCTGACAAGCCCGCACCCACCCAGTGGGTGGAGGATGGCTTAGCAGTGTGCCTGCTGGCCATGGGCAGCCTCGTCCACTGACACTATGAACCCATGGCTGGGAATGGCAGCTGCTCATGATGATGTGATAGCTGATGAAGATTTTTTATTTGAAAGCAGTGTCACCGGAAACTGTTTAATTCTTGATAAGCTAGTCATAAGGGTACAAAATTTGAGTCTAATGACACATTTAAGATGAACAAAGTTTTCTTCTAGGTGTGAGCTTTTGTGTGTGTGCACACTTCCTCAGACAATGAAACAGGCATCATAAGAGTACATATATTAGGAGAGAGTAAATTAGCAGGAAATTAGTAAATGGCATCATGAAAATATCCAACAAATATGTAGCAAAAGGAAGAAACAAACAAACAAAAACAGTTCCTCAGTCTTTTGGGTTCAATTGCCTTTCACAGAAACACAAGGGGAACAAGAATGTTAAGGTTAAAATAAGGAAGTCTTTATTGAAGTTCTTACTACCACAAAATAAATTGGGAACCTTTAATATATTTGTCTGTCAAGGTCTTCATGTTTAGCTCACCTGGAGTCTGACATTCTTGTGAAACGTTGACTGAATTTTTGGAGGACAAAGGGTTTAGGAACAGCAGCCAGAGGCAGCTAACTTTGTGTCGCATAACTTTGTGTCACAGGTTTGGCAATGAAGGCATGGGGGCGGGGAGTAAAAATGTGAAATCCACATTGACCTGGAACAGCACTTCCTCTGTTGTCATGTATTAACACCCCTCCTGTCCCTGAGATTTATTGGTGATCTTTTCATCTTTGGGACACATAAGGAAAAAGCCCTGGAGAAATTTCACCAGTAACTTCCACCCCTTCATCAGCCTAAACACGAACCAATCCACTGGAGACTAGAGAGAAGAAACCTTGAAGGAATTCATAGGGGCTTTTTGCACGCCTTCAAAATAGCACAATGGTTGCCAATTGAAAACGCTACTGATTTGCTGTTTTGCACAACGTCGTCGACAATCTGCCACACACCTGAAACCAATCTGCAAAAAGCGCTTCCTTGTAGCGCTTTCAGGGAAATCCCCAAAAGTGGATTCACCCTCCGGAAAGCGATACACTCCTGCAACCAATCTGCAACACTAGCGAAAAAGACCTGTGCGTTAACATTGTTGCGGTTTCTACAAAGTCCCTCCCCCTGGCTCTCCTCTCTGATCTTCCGGCGAAGCGATCGCCATTTTTTTTTCTCCGAGCGAGCGGGGATAAACGCACCAGCGAGCCTCTTTCTGTTTAGAGGCTTCCCTGGCTTCAGTCCTTCCCCTTTAGTCACTAAGCACAAACCACAGAAAAGCCCGTTTGCTGATGTATTTTCCCATTAATTTTTACACATTCATTCTGCCGAAAATCGGGCCCGTGAGAGGGGGGGGGGATTTTTTTTTTTTCACTCGGAGGCAGCATGGCAACGATCAAACGATCAAACGACAGCTCAAACACATTAGGCAGCTGGATGGGTCTCTCCGTTGCAACGAATCTACACAGATTCGTTACAATGGGTCTGTTTTTTTTTTTAAAAAACCTTTCTTAAAGGGAAAGGGGCTGTTTGGGAGCATGCTAACGGCTGCCCATTGGCTGCTTGACGGCCAGGGGCGGGACGAGCTCGGCAATAGCGCTTCCTTTCTAGCGATTTCTGCCGAGACCGGAAGCCTGTGGGAAACGCTACAAAACGCAACTGGATTCCACTACAAAGGCAGGTATGCATAACGATGAATTCCACTATTTTAAATGGCGATTTTTCATTCAGTGACCAATTTGCTACAAAGATCCCGGTACGTAAAGCCCCATAGTCTGAGGAAGAGTGCTTGCACTTGAAAGCTAACGCCTTGAATGAAACTTTGTTGGTCTTAAATGTGCTACTGGACTCTGATTTTATTATTCAGTCTGCACAAGTAATATATTTTCTGAACACCTCTTTACAAATACACAATAGAAGCATAAAAGCCACCTTATGCCGGAAGCCAACTTATTGCCAAATATATCTATATGCCTCCAGTCACCATCTTAAGCACACCAATTGACCCATCATCTATACCAGGGATTCCCAACTATGGTTCCGGGGAACCCTGGGATTACGCAAGAGCTCCCCAGGGAAAGTTCAGATGGCACTGCCATCACTACATGTCACTGGAGCTCACTTGCTCACTTGAGAGCCAGTTTGGTGTAGTGGTTAGGAGTGCGGACTTCTAATCTGGCATGCCGGGTTCGATTCTGCGCTCCCCCACATACAACCACCTGGGTGACCTTGCGCTCACCACGGCACTGATAAAACTGTTCTGATATCAGGGCTCTCTCAGCCTCACCCACCCCACAGAGTGTCTGTTGTGGGGAGAGGAAAGGGAAGGCGACTGTAAGCCGCTTTGAGCCTCCTTCGGGTAGGGAAAAGCGGCATATAAGAACCAACTCTTCTTCTTCTTCTTGCTCTGTTTCTGTACAAGCCTAGTATCTGTCTCCATAATGGAAAAGGTAAATGATTGAACAATTGATTGGTTGGTTGGCATCCACAGCTTACTTCTGTGCTCTCTGAAGGGGCATATCACGACTTCTGGGGTTCCACAATGACCATTTATGCACTGGATGTTTCATGCCAGGCTGCAGGCTGAAGTTTTAGTCATGGCAAGTTGCCCCACCTCTTCCTGCACCTCTTCCGGAACGCAACAACGGCAAAACCCAGAGTATCCGATTATGCACGTGGCTACTCCGGAGCCGCTTCTGATTGCTCCCTGGTCCTGGGAAGCTCTACTTTCCTCCACATCTCGCTAACACAGCTTTTTCGGCGGCATACGTTGACTCTGCGCCCAGTTGCCACCTGCAGTGTGCATAATTGGTGATTTTAGCTGCCGCCATTCCACCCCGAATGCGGACCTTCCACTCCGTGCATAGAGCTAATGTTAGCTCTAATCTATCCGTATTTTGAATTTGGGAAGATCCATCATGGAAAACATACTGGTTTTAGCTCCCTCCAAGAATCAAGAGCCAAGAGCACAACCCCAATGAGAGACCAACTTGGACTGTGCTTGCTTTCCTTCTGCCCCCTCTGCTTGCTCACTTATTTCACAAACATTTTTGAGGAGCGAGGGCTACCCCAGCAGAGAAAAGAGCTGGCTGCTAACAGCAGAGGCCTGCTGGGAACTATTTCAAGAAGAAGACAAAGAACAAGGTAAAGATGATGCCAAAGATGAGGTAGATAACAAAGAAGATGAAGAGGATTAAGATGAAAAAAATGAAGACGAAGATACCTCCAAGCAGCTTCAGATTGTCTTCCCTTCCTCTCCCCACAACAGACACCCTGTGAGATAGGTGAGGCTGAGCACTAATAGGACTGCTCTGTGAGAACAGCCCTAAGCGAACTGTTATTAGCCCAAGGTCACCTAACTGACTGCATGTGGAGGAGTGGGGAATCAAACCTGGCTCTCCAGATTCAACTCCGCCACTTACAGTCCGCCACTCTTAACTGCTACACCACACTGTCTTAAAGCCTTGAAATATTGCTGATCAAATTCAGGAGCATTTACTGCCTCTTAAGCACTTAGGAGTTGTAGCTGGTGGTCTCAGACTGAGGGGTCCAGTTAATAATTAGTGAGATAACTGTATTTTATAAAATGGATGAGACACACAATCAATGCCAACAGCAGACACATCCCACTTTATAGCAAAGGTCTAAAAGATTTCCCTGTATGTTGTTAAGTAATATATTCCAACTGCAGAGACTGTCTTCATGCCAAAGCCCTTCGGGCAGTGAAATGGCCCAGGGAGGGGCCAGGGTTGAATAGTAGATAAAGGAATAGTAGATAAAGGAATAGTTTGATTAAGGTATTCAGTCTTAGCAATGTTTCTGTGATGTCTAGTTCATTATTCTTTCAATAAAGAACTTTCTTTTTCATAAACAAAGAATGCTTATTGGGAGTAATCAGAGGTCCTTACACAAGTATTTCTTTGCCCTGATCTGGATGGTCCAGGTTGGCTCATTTTCTTCCCCCACCATAGCTTTCCCTCTGGATTTTATGAGTAATGCACCAGAATAATGTATATAGCCCCAAATTACTGAATATTGTTATATCCTTATATATATATTTTGGGTAGTAATAGCATTGCCCTGACCTGGATGGCTCAGGCTTGCTCAGTCTCGCCAGATCTCAGAAGTTAAGCTAGGTTGGACCTCTCAGGAAAGAGGCACTCTCCTACCAATGTGGTAAGATTCTAAACTGCTTAAAAGGTTTAGCTCATAAAGAAATAGTATGTATCACAGATGGTGTGTTTGATTTATCCTCTGTGACATATCAATAAGGAGCCATATCCATAGGAATAGAAAAGCACATGGTATATTAGTCAGGAATCCAATTATAGCAGCTAGATATAGAATTTAGATATGCTAGATAGAACAGCTTAGATATGGAAACAATAAATAGCTTCAGGAGAGAAAAAGATAGGCAAAAATTGTTTTATAATGATGATAGAAAAGATTGCAACTTGTAAATATGACAACTTCATAAAGACCTGGTCTCCTTTTTAGAGTTTTTGAACTTCTCTAATCTACTGAATATGGTAAATAAGGAGGTAATAAGTTTTTTTTCTTCCTCCTTGAATAACTAGACTGTTATGTGTGTGTGTATATATAAAATTTCTATTAATTTGCTGTTAATATAATACATGTATAATGTAAAGTATGCATGTTTGTAACTTTAAAACAAAGAATTGACGAGATATTGAGTGTGCTGTTTGTTTTAGATCCAGAAAAGCCTTTGAGGCAAAGAAAAGTTGACCTTTATCTTCCCCCAATGCCCTTTTCTCTAAAGTCAGGCATCTCCAGTATTCACTGGGATATATATATATATATATATATATATATATATATATATATATATATATATATATATGTGTGTGTGTGTGTGTGTGTGTGTGTGTGTGTGTGTGTGTGTGTAACTAAAGATAAGCACTGTTTCTAAAACCTTTGTATGTATGAAATTGGGGGCATTCATCATCATATAGACTGCCAGGTATTACGGGCAAGCTCAACATTTACAGGATTGGTGAGTCTTGTTTTCTTAGCTTTCAGCTGGGAGGGGGGGTCAGCAAAGGCTAAAAAGTGTGTAAACCCCAGCAAGAAATATTATTGTTCCCAGATCCAGAGTTCAAATATGCAAAGAGGGACAAGGTACCAAGCAGCTTAAAAGAATAAAATAGTTTTATTGCAATGACAGAAACAAGCTTTGTGAGTATGAGAGGATAGAGAAAAAGCACCCTAACTGTCTTAACGGTTCTGTGTCCATTCATTCTGTTCCAGAGGCAAGCAGGGAGGAAGTGTGCTCAGAGAAGCAGGAAGCCTCCAATGGAGCCAATCAGGACGTAGCAGGAGACTATTTGAAAAATACCAGGAAGCTCCTCATCTAAATATGCTAATTACACATGTAGTGCTCCTTGTGCTCCCTGTAGGATATTCTTCATAAGATGTGGGTTTTTCTCAGTTGCCTCTTATAACATTATGCTGAGATCAGAATAAAGAGCTGATTAAATTCCCAGTAGTCTTGGCTTCCTTGAACCGATGGATTTTACAGCTTAAGGGAAACTGATTTCTGGAGTCCTGAGATCAATTGTAATTCTGATAGAACTCTAGGTCCCATCTGGAACTTGGCAACCTTATGCTGAACAAACTTGGAATGCTTTACTTACATGTAAAAGGCCTCAGTTAGGCCTACTATGTATGGCTGCTGAAATGGCGGCATGGAGAACGCGGAGGAGGAAGAAGCAAAGCAAACCGCTTACGCACGGGATGGAATGTAATGGCGACAAAACCCAGAGTATCCAATTATGCACGCGGCTACTCTGGAGCCTCTTCTGGTTGCGCCCTGGTCCGGAGAAGCTCCACTTTCTTCCGCATCTCGCTAACGTGGCTTTTTCAGTGGCATACGTTGACTCTGCACCCGGTTGCCACCTGCAGCGTGCATAATTGGTGATTTTAGCCACTGCCATTCCACCCCGAATGCGGACCTTCCACTCTGTGCATAATGAGCCTTAGAGACTATCTCCATGCTCCCCCTCCCTGAGAAAGGTAAAGGAACTGCTGGGGAGAAAATGAATCTTTCTCTCTTGGTTGCATTAATGCTTTTGTGAATGAATGCTTCCTAAGGAACGCTTGCAAATGCCTATTGAACTTTTTTTTTCAAGCATTCAGCTCTGCTCAGGAAGATCTTGCACAGTATGTGCTACTGTTACATGCAGTTGGAGTGCTGCATTTGGATGTCTAAAAGGGGCTTGTAAAGATTCCTCCCAGATCCTGTATTATATTGCTGTGGAAAAAGAGGCCAGAAAAAAATCCTACTTCTCTGAGCTTTATTCTTCTTACATCTCTGCAGATATGTCTGTTGATTACAGGACTGCATGACTGCCCTACCAAAGGGCTGATTATCTCAGCGGACGACAATGCTTTGAACTAAGTGGATGGAAATTTGAGTTGAGCATATATGTATTCAAGCAAACACAAGGCGCTGAAGACTCCTTTAATCTTGTAAATCTTAGCTTGTGCAGGTGCTCAAATGAACAACAAATCAGTGAGAAAATGACGAAGATTCCAAAAGCTACGCCAGCCTCCAGGTGGGACCCAGAAATCACTCAGAGCCATTTCGCACGAGGGAATTTCAGCAAAATCATTACCAGATGCTGTCACTTTAAAATCATGGTTTTAGATGACGTCATCAGCCTCCCGTCCCAGTTTCGCTCCATCTGCCAATTTGTAGCGGAAGCAGGGAAATCGGTTAAACTGCATTCCTCTGCGGAAAATCCCAACAGATGGCGCAATCACCTGTTAGGTTTCAGTGAGGAGGCATCATCAGGACTCATTTCGCCATGGAGATGTCCCTCCCTTGCTCCCGCCTCCATGGCTTCCAGGGGATGGGAGGCGGGAGTTTTTTAAAAATGGAGAATGTTGAGTAGCAACGCATAATCGCAAGTCTCTTCTGAACCCTTTCGATTATCTGGCTGCCCCCTTGCTCTTTATTTGAGTGTGTGTGTCACATTTTATGTTTTGTTCTTTTTCATTGGGGGTCGAATCTGGTAGCTGCAGTCTCTAAAAACAGATTCTCAAAACTTGAAGATGGAGCTGTGACAGATAACCTATGCCTCTGTGAATAAATGATACTGCGTTGCAACGCATAAATCTTTGTTTAAAAGAAAAAAAAGAAAAGGGGAGGGGAACAGGTTGCACACGTGGCTGTACGTAGCTTGGCGAAGCTGATTGGTTGGCCAGAATGCTGAGTAGCAACACATACTTGCAAGTCTTTTCAGGACCCTTTCAATTATCTGGCTGACTCCTTGCTCTATATGTGAAGGCGTGTCACATTTTATTTTGTGTTCTTTTTCATAGGGGGCGCATAGATCTCCAACAAAATACCCCCCCTTGTTTTGTGTTTGTGAATGGCAGGAAACTACTGGTTCCCCCCCCCCCAGGGTTGACAGGTCACCTCTGGCTGCTGGAAGGGGATGGGCGGGTGAGGTTGCCAGATCCAGACAAGTTCACTGCCAGTGAAGGGCAAAGACCTCAGTTGGAATCAACTCTCCAAGGCATTTTTTTTACTCCCCCCCCCTCCACACACACAAATACACCCTCCCTCCAAAATAAAATGTCCTTCTCTCACATACTCTGCTGCCCTTGTGGTTTGGTTTTTTTGTTGTAAATTACTGACAAATCTTTTGGCCCCAAAGCATCACCTCTTTGCTTCTGACAAGGGGCTGCTATTTGGGGAGATTTGCACCCTGTTCCTTGCCCTACTCACAAAGGCCAGATTGATTCATTTTTATGGAAGCAACTCCTTACCAGCTAAGCACAGGGGAAGTCCAACAGGCTGCAGTCTCTACATATGTTTGCACTATGAAACTATCAAAACTTGAAGACAGAGCTGTGACAGTTAACCAATGCCTCTGTGAACAAATGAAATTGCGTTGCAACAATTAATTCTGTGTTTTTAAAAAAGAAAAAGGGGAGGAGATGGGCTTTGCATTGCTAGGCAAGCCGAGGCTGATTGGTTGTCTGGTTGACTGGCAGGCTCGAGGTTGAGGGGGGGGGGAGGGAAGTTTGTGGCATTTTCATTGCTCCTTGGCAAGAACCAGAAGTAGGTGAGGAATGCTGGAGGAGAAACAGTCATACTAGGAGAACGAAGTTTTGGGGCAGGTGTGAAATGACGAAGGAACGCTACAATACACAGCAATGGAATATTCAGTGTTGATTACGGATTTCTACCAGCTGTGCGGAATGACCCTCAGAATCTCCAAGCTACAGAGATCAGGTTCTCTTGAGAAAACAGCTCCTTTGCAGAACGGATTCTATGGCTTTATATCCCACTAATGTTCCTTCCCTCCCTGGGCTCCATCAAATATCTCCCAATTTCCCAACCTGGGGTTAAGGGGCTAGAGACTTGTTGAACAATCTATATGCAGTATGTATTACAGATTCACCTTCTTGATGTCTAATTTTTTGTTTTTGAATTCCTGTTACAAATTCCTTTCACTTTGGCTGCAATTCGTACACTGATACACACAAGTAAATCCTGTTTAAATCAATAGTAATTGCATGCATGGAAGTAGGGGGGTGATTTTATCCAGGCATACAACCTTATGAGAAAGAAGCACTTGAATGTAACTTAGTTCACGGCTACTGAACCTAAACTATTTCAGGAAAGTCTTGGAATGTTTAGTTTTAGGTTTTTTTTTTAACTGTATGAATTTAGTAGCATCAACCAATTAATTTTAAAGGGAAAAAAAACTTTTGTATTTTAAAGCGAAGTCTAGTTTACAAGGACAAAGGGGTCATACTAGGTTACCAACTCTAGCTTGAGAAATCCCTAAAGATTTGGCATTGTATGTGGGGATGAAGTTTGGGGAGAGGATGAACTCTAGTGATTGTGGCCCCAAAATATTTGGGCTCTTGAGCACATCTAGAATTCTGACAAAATTTCCGCCACAAAATGGCTGCTGCAGGAGGTGGAGCCAGCCACGAAATGTTTGTAACAGTTTATCTTGAGCCACACAATGTGTAGATCCTTGTGCTCTGGTGGCAGCTGCTGCCAAAGCAACATTAAAAAAAAATCTGCACAGCCAATCAGAAGCTTTGCCTGCCAAAGTGCTACCCACTTCCCCAAAACATTTGGTGAGCACCAGACAAGGTAGAATCCATGGGCATTATGGTGGTGACCCTTCTCTACACCCCCCATAAGCTCCAGGGGAACTGATCTCCATAATGTGAAGATGAGTTGTAATTTCAGAAGAATTCCAAGCCCCACTAGGAGGCTGGCAACCTTTGCTCACCTATTCATGCTGCCCCTTCACTTCCTCCTGCCAAGCCTCCTTACTCTCCTCACCAAGGGAATAGCGCACTGCCAGCCAGAATAGACACCCTCCAGGTAGGGCCTGGATACCTCCCAGAATTACAGCAGACCCAAGGAGAAAAAGGATTCTGGAGGCTGTGGAGGATGGACTATGACCTTTTGCAATGCTGACTTATCTCCTGGCGTAGTCAACCTCCAGGTGGAACCTGAAGATTTCCCAGAATTACAACTGGTCTCCAGATGATAGAAATAAGTTCTCTTGGAGAAAATTACTGTAAAACCATGATTTATGATTCTGCTATATAGCCTAGATCCTGCTATTCACAGGTCTTGGTCTGTTATCTATGTATGCATCTTATGTAGCCCTTTAATATGTAGTCCAGTCTTTTCACTCAGGGTCCTGGTCACTGTTTGGCGTAGATGTGAATGTAGCAAGTCTAAAGCCTAGGCTCCCTGCCCCCACTGTGCTACACTGTTATCTCTCACTAGAGCCTCTTGTGGCGCAGAGTGGTAAGGCAGCTGCCTGAAAGCTTTGCCCATGAGGCTGGGAGTTCAATCCCAGCAGCCGGCTCAAGGTTGACTCAGCCTTCCATCCTTCCGAGGTCGGTAAAATGAGTACCCAGCTTGCTGGGGGGTAAACGGTACTGACTGGGGAAGGCACTGGCAAACCACCCCGTATTGAGTCTGCCATGAAAACGCTGGAGGGCGTCACCCCAAGGGTCAGACATGACTCAGTGCTTGCACAGGGGATACCTTTACCTTTACCTTTACCTTTACCTTTACCTTTACCTTTACCTTTACCTTTACCTTTACCTTTACCTTTACCTTTACCTTTACCTTTACCTTTATCTCTCACTAAGAGCCTCTTGTGGCACAGAGTGATAAGGCAGCAGACATGAGAGCCTTTTTCTTAATGTCCATTTACAATTCTTTTTTATTACAACTGCTGCATGATACATCAACTGGTTCATTTCAGATACATTTGCTGTAGGAATTGTTCCAATAACTGCATTGATATTTTCAATGTGTCTTGCAACTTCTTTCTTTGGTGATAGTCTAAGCAAAGGTACAGAGCCAGGGTGGTAAGGCAGCAGACATGCAGTCCGAAGCTCTGCCCATGAGGCTGGTAGTTCAATCCCAGCAGCCGGCTCAAGGTTCCATCCTTCCGAGGTCGGAAAAATGAGTACCCAGCTTGCTGGGGGGGTAAACGGTCATGACTGGGGAAGGCACTGGCAAACCACCCCGTATTGAGTCTGCCATGAAAACGCTAGAAGGCATCACCCCAAGGGTCAGACATGACCTGGTGCTTGCACAGGGGATACCTTTACCATTATCTCTCACCAGGGACCTTGCGCACCAACAGATGCTGGGTGGAAGACTGTTTTGTCAACAAGGGATCTTTGCGCCCAAGCCTTTTGGCATGGGGGGAGGGGCTGTGGGTGAAGGGTAGATAAGGTCCTAATTAGTTAGGATTTTTCATTTTAGCAAAGGCCCTTATGATTCTATGATTCTATGTTAAGTTTGTTTTCCTTTCAATAAAGAGATATTCTTCTAATGAAGTCTGCTTATTGGGAGTAATTGACAGTTTCTCTCTATGGCTGCTTTGGAGGATAGACTCTATGGCATCACATCCCTGCTGAGCCTTTTCTTCCGCAACTGCCCCCCACCCCTTTTAAGAATGTCCCAACCCAGAACTTTCCTAGCTGCAAGTATGCTGAGGTTCTTTTTTGTCTTATCTATAATTCAACAATTAAGGCAAGCAAATACTTCCTTATGGAGGGATTTCCTGCTCCACCCCCATCTTTACTATTTCCCCTGCGTTTTTGCTGGATGAATCTATAAGAATCCACTGACTAGAGGTCTGGAGGGAGGGGATAAAAAACAAAACCCCTGATCTATGAGGTAGAGAAATGTTATGGTTATCAAAGACTATTGTCCTGACCTAACCACCATTTATTCACCCTGTTTGGAATGAAGCCCACACTGAACAGTGATCCCAATTGTTTGCTCGTGCCCATTTCATCTTCTTCCTTCCAACCAGAGAAGACCAGGAAGGGCTGTGGCTCAGTGGCAGAGCATCTGCTTGGCATGCAGAAGGTCCCAGGTTCAATCCCCAGTATCTCCACTTAAGAGATCTGGCAGGAGGTTAAAGGGAAGACCCTTGCCTGAGAATCAAAAAAGGTTAATAGAAAGGGAAATTTCTGTAAACGCATTGAGGGTGCAACCTAAAATTACTAACATATAATGTAGATATAAAATACCAGTATTTATTAATAATGCAATATAAATTAAAATCACCCAAGGCTCTAGGTATAGCCTGAGATAAAATCTGATCCTATAAACATACTAATGTCTTAGTGATCAGTATTCTTCAACCAAGTAGGGAGCCAAATGTATAAACTTTACCAACAGACCAAAGAATTCCCCCCCCCCCATCTTGGGAAATAATGGAGATCAATTCTAACCCTATCAAGAACCCCTTTTTGAAACTCGGAGTTCTTGAGGACAGGCTCCTGCAGCCTCAACATGGTGATAATAAGCCTAGGTGCGAATAGGACGGGAAGGATGGGAAAGGAGGAAACCAAACAGGATGGGGGGGAGGGAAGAAGGGAGAGGTGTGGAATGTAAGGGCGGCAGGCATATTCAGAACACCACAAAGTCAGAGGGCCTTGGGCACCAGAACAGAATGTCTCTGGGTTATATCAAAGCATGAAGGCAAAAGCATGAAGGCAAGAATAATTCATGGCAGAAAGACATGGGGGTTTCTGACACTTCCCAGTGCCCAGAAAAAAATGAAAAAGGGAACTCCCCATAGACTTTAATGGTGCCTGGTTTCATTGGCTCTGAATTGATTTAGATTCGACTGAATTGATTTGGCTGAATCTGGGGAAAAGATCTATGGGCCGTTTGGATGAGTCAGACTCAGCCCAAAGAATTTTGGAACGAATCTGAAATGGTTCAGTTTTTTTCCTTGCACATGTAATGTGTCATTGCATGCTTCTGTGTAATGACCTTTGTATTCCATGGTGGTCGCCCATCCGAATACTGACAAGGGCTAACCCAGCTTAGTCTCTGGGATCGGGCTAGCCTGGGTTATCCAGGTCAGGATCAAACAGGTAGCAGAGAGGAAGCTGAATGTTTCCTTTCAACAGTCTTCCATTTGACAGGGAAGAAATGTATCCTATAAATAGCATGGGATAATAAGGGACGCCTCGGATAAATTGTTCTCTTGAAGTACCTGTAGACCAGGGGTAGTCAAACTGTGGCCCTCCGGATGTCCATGGACTACAATTCCCATGGGCCCCAGCCAGCAAACACAGGGGCTCATGGGAATCGTAGTCCATGGACATCTGGAGGGCCGCAGTTTGACTACCCCTGCTGTAGATTCTGCTGTGAGTTCTCGTCTGCATAATCAAAGTTGAGTGGAATTCTTCTGCCGATGGAATTGGTTTTCTGAGAAAGGCCACGTTGTGGCTTCTTGTAGGGTATGCAAGAAGCATCCCCACCTCAGTCTTATTGCATTTCTGATTTGTACAGCTTTTCATTGTTATAGTTGCTGTATAAATAATACATATTGCTGTTATTGCATCAATTCCGCAAATGGGAATAGGTGCTTGTGTTCCACATATTTCTTGTTCTTTTGCTATACCTACTCCACTTCAAACAATATTGAGCTATATTTTAGATGATCTTTGAGATGGCAGGCTGGCCAAATACCAGGGCGAAAAAGGTGGTTTTATAATCTGTTAGAAGAAGAAGAAGAAGAACAACCCTGCAAACTTGTGATTCAGCACTCCTTCAAATTACCCTCAAAATGTAAGAAGTGACTGGCTGGTTCACTGAAATCAGATATATGCAAATACATAGAAGAAGAAGAACAACAACAACCCTGCAAACTTGTGATTCAGCACTCCTTCAAATTACCCTCAAAATGTAAGAAGTGACTGGCTGGTTCACTGAAATCAGATATATGCAAATACATAGAATATTTTCAGTGACAATATGCAGGAGCAGCTGGCAGTGATACAGTGGGACCCGAGTAGAGACGACCAAGAAGAAGAGTTGTTTTTATACCCCACTTTTGACTATCCAAAGGAGTCTCAAAATGGTTTACAATTGCCTTTCCTTCCTCTGCCCACAATGACAATCTGTGGTGGGACTGAGAGAGCGCTGACAGAACTGCTCTCTGAGAACAGTTCTAAGGGAACTGTGACTAGCCCAGGGTTACCCAGCTCACTGCAGGAGGAGGAATCAAACCTGGTTCTCCAGATTAGAGGCAGCTGCTCTCATCACACCCCACCTAGGGTTAGATCAAGAGTGGTCACCGTGTTTGTCTGTAGCAGTAGAAAAGTGGAGGACCTTAAAGACTAATAACATTTGTGGCAGGGTAGGCGCTTTTGTAGAGCCTCTTGTGGCGCAGAGTGGTAAGGCAGCAGAAATGCAGTCTGAAAGCTTTGCCCATGAGGCTGGGAGTTCAATCCCAGCAGCCGACTCAGCCTTCCATCCTTCCGAGGTCGGTGAAATGAGTACCCAGCTTGCTGCTGGGGGGTAAATGGTAATGACTGGGGAAGGCACTGGCAAACCACCCCGTATTGAGTCTGCCATGAAAACGCTAGAGGGCATCACCCCAAGGGTCAGACATGACCTGGTGCTTGCACAGGGGATACCTTTACCTTTACCTTTTTTGGTGCTTTTGTGGGTCACTGGTCACTTCTTCACATACATCTAGAATGTGAGTCCACCTGTCCCTATATCCTGGAAAGTGGAGTGATTTCAGATGCCGAATGACAATAGCAGTTTTGACTTGCAGATTGTTGGTAGGCATGGAGAAATCAGCATTATTGTTGAGATAGGATACCTAGGTCTCTGTTCAGTCCAGGAGGATGTCTGGTCTTGAGCTGCACGATCAGCAGTCTCTCTAACTTGCCTTGAGAATTTCTTTGAAAGAGAACTGCTACGCTGAGATCAACAGCTGAATGTCCTGGGAGGTTAAAATGTGAGCAGTTATGTGGGCATTAATGTTCATCCCATGAGTCAAATTTCGTTAGCCTTTAAGGTGCTACTGGACTCTAATGCAGTGTTGCCAGCTCTGGGAAATTCCTGGAGATCTGGAGAGCAGAGCCCGAGGAGGATGAAATTTGGGAAGAGAAGGAAATTCAACAATGCACTGTAAAGTTCACCTTCTGGAGCTGCCTTTTTTTTTTCTTTGAAGCATACAGTTCAGGTGCAATGCGTAGAGATCTTCAGCCACCACTTGGAAAATCTTCAGCCACCAGCCTGAACTAACCTCATTCCACAACTAGGCTGTTACTATGCCATATTTTGTCTCAGGATACTTGGCTTGGCAGAATGGGAACTTATAGAATCATAGAAACATAGAGTTGCAAGGGGCCATACAGGCCATCTAGTCCAACCCCCCGCTCAACGCAGGATCAACTTCTGTCTGGACAAACCAGCCTGCACACCCTTCAAGTTAGTCTTATTTACAATGCACGGAGACAGTAAGGTGTTGTCGTGAAGAGCTCTAATCTATAGAGCCAAGTTTGATTTCCCCACCCCTCCTAAATACAAAGCCAGCTGGGTGACCTTGGGCCAGTTCTCTCAGAACTCTCTCAGTCTCACTTACTTCACAGGGTAACTGTTGTGGGGAGAGGAAGGGAAGGTGATTGTAAACTGCTTTGAGACTCCTTCTGGTAGTAAAAAACAGGGTACAAAATACAGCTTTTCACAGCCAGATCTTGACAACCCAAAAAGCTGTCCATGTCAGAGGTGCACATCAGTTCTGTCAATTGACTTGTCATTATGTGAGGGAGGTCTGAGAGGATGTGGGTCCCCTGGGAGATCGTGATTTGATGGTGAACACTGTACAAGCTAGCAGCTTGTGTGACCACAGGTATGGTCTTGGAGAGATTATGTGAGATGGGATTGGCTGAATTGTCTGGGGTGCATCTGAACAAAAATAGAACTTTCTGGTCAGTCAAATACCAAGGTTCCATCTACAGTTCCTGCCAATACCCAGGCAAATATTAGCCTTGCCAGCAGAACTGCTATCTGGAGTGTTTCCGAACATTCCAGGTCACCACTTCCTGTAGTTTTGCAGTGTATTTTTCAATGTGTATTTGGCTGAAAGATATGACTCTTGAATTTGGGACCATATTTGGCTTGTAACGTATCACAGTAGGGCACATTGTGATCTGCGTAAATAAATGTCAAGTGTTTTTGAGTTCAGGAAGATACAAACAAGAGGAGCACTCAGAAACAACAGAAGGGCCCCATGCAGAATCACAAAGGACAGCCATGTCAAAAAGGCTAACAGACTATGCTCAAAACAAGGAACTCAGATAATAAACTGCTTCTAAAAATAAGCAGGTGCCCCAATGAGAGTAAGATGTCCTAAAATGGCAGCGATATGAAAAGTGGGAGGAAAGGTAATAACTTTGAAAGCTTCATTAGCTGTCTTGCTTTAAGAAGCTTGGATTTGTGACCTCCAGTTAAGACTGCACACTCTGGTTTGGGAAATTCCCGTAGATTTTGGGGGTGGAGTTTGGGCAGGGAGGGACCTCAGCAGAATATAATGCCAAACAGGTTCACCTTCCAAAGCAGCCATTTTCTCAAGGGGAACTGGATAACCATTGTAATAGGAGATCTCCAGGAGCTACCTGGAGATTGGCAAGCCTCCCCAGAACACATCAGTGTGGGAAAAAATGCCTCTGTTCGGAGAAGTCTTTCTGCCTATCTTTTGCCAAGGATATCCCGTAAGTATCGTTCCAAGGAGTCTCCAGTTCTGAGTTCTGACATGTAACTCGAAAACTTTATAATATCCCTTTTCTGGCTCCCAGGCACTTTATTTATTTTACAAGAGTGTCAGGTTTTCATTTGTTTTGTTTCTAGGTGTTAGTTATCTGATGATAAAAGACACTTGGAAAGCAAATAGAGATGGGGGGGGGGGGGCGAGAGACCGTTCCCAAGCTGAACATCTTTCTTCTTTGATCTCCTTTAAGCTTAAGAGTTGTATTCTGGCAAGAGAATTTACGTTGACTGATTAATGGGTTCATATTTTTACAGTGGGTGAGCACAAAGGAGACAGACAATGTTCCACCTAAAATATGATTGTGTGGTCTTAAATGCTAATAGCTGGAATCCAAATTAATGATGTTACAGTACTAGGGAAAAAAAGGTCAGCTTGACAAAACAGAGGGATTCCAAAACCACTTGCATTTCCATCATCTCTTCTCTGTTGTTTCTAAATATGCTCCTCCTGTCCCCAGCAACCATCTCATGTCAAACTGTATTATTGGATCTACAAGGACAAAGACTTCTTTTCTTCATATCAGACATCTTCCGTTGAGTTTCTACTTCATTGTTTTTATGGTTGCTCGTATTATTAGGGCAATGATGATATTGGTTAAGATTCCAAGGGGCTGTTTTGCGAGTAAAGAGGCAGTTATTGTTGGGATTTTGAGGGCCATTCCGCAGGAGTTCAAAGTAGCAGGAGTGTGGCAAATTGTAATCGCTACTAATTTGCAGTTATGCACGACATCACACACAATCTGCCACACTCCTGAAACTGATCAGCAAAAAGCGCTTCGTTGTAGCGCTTAAAGGGAAATCCCAAAAAGTGGATTCACCCTCCGAAAAGCACTACACTCTTGCAAGCAATATGCAACAGTTCCGAAAAAGACCTGTGCATTCCCATTGTTGCGGTTTCAGCAAAGTCCCGCTGGCTCTCTCCTCTGAACTTCCGGCGAAGCAATCGCCTTTTTTTTTTCTTGGAGCGAGCGGAGAGCAACGAACCGGCGAGCCTTCATTCACTCTCCGGCTTCTCCGGCTGCAGTCTCTACACAGAGCTGCTTTAAAGCTCGCCTCAAGTCACCAAGCACAACACAAGCCCCGTTTGCTAGTTCCTTTTATTTTCAGCAGAAAATCACGCCCGTGCATGAGGGGGGGATTTTTTTTTCACTCGGGGGAGAGTGGCAATGATGAATCACCAGCTCATACACCACCTGTCAGCTAGATGGGTCTCTCCGTTGCAACGAATCAATGCAGATTCGTTGCAACATGTGTTTTTTTTAACCTGTTCTTAAAGGGAAAGGGGCTTTTCTGGAGCATGGTAACAGCCGCCCATTGGCTGCTCGTGTGATTGACAGCCAGGGGCAGGACAAAGCTCGGCAAATATCGCTTCCTTCCTAGCGATTTTTGCCGAGACCGGAAACCTGTGGGAAACTATTGAAACGTAACTGGATACCACTACAAAGGCAGATATGCATAACGACGAATTCCACTACTTAAAATTGAGTTTTTTCTTTCCGCAACCAATTTGCCACATTGATCCTGGTGTGGAATGGGCCTGAATCTAGATGTGGTCCTAGGTGACTCTAGAAAAGTAGAGACAGAGTTACATAGTGTTTTGAAAGTATGCAGTTATTAATCACCTTTGTGCATGAGGCATAGATCCAGACTTACAGCACTTTGAGCTTTAGAAGAGAGATAATCTGAACTGGAAAGATTATTTACAAATCTATAACTATTCACATTATAATAAAGACAGTTTCTTGCGATGGGGCAGCATGACCCACCACTTCCTGTGTACTAACAGGGGAAGCAATCCCCTGGCACACATGGTCTACCCTGGAGTTGTGTGTGCACATGAACAACTCTGGGGCAGAAAAGGTCCACTGTGGAAAAGGTCCACAGCATTGGCAGGGGGGGAGGGGGCAGGAGAGTTTCACTGCACAAAGGTGGGTTAACGTCACAACGCTATCCCACCGTTGTGAGGGTGAAAAAACACCCCATTCAGCTCTGCAGCACTATAAAGTGCCGTGGAGCTGAACAGGGCATTTTCTGTCCCTGCTGTGGTACCTTAGGCAGGGGGATGATGTATGCACAGGCCAGACCACGCATAGCCACTGATGGCGTCCGCATTACAAAGGTGAATGCTGATAATTCAGCATTCCCTTAACATAAGGACATCAGAGGCCCAAAAGTGAGTCAGGAACAGGAGGCGGTGGGCAGTAATCAACAGCATGCATGAGCAGGGATTTGCCCTGCTGTCATGTAGGCGCCAGTCCCGGTCATTGCTTAGCTTCCAAGAGCTGATGAAATCATGCTAGCCTGCACCATCCATGTCAGGACAGGTAACTGAAGGAGTTTTCTGTGAATTCTCTTTTTCCACTGCAAGAGACCGCCACGTCCTCCTCACTGCCACCCCCCCTCCCCCGGTCTGAAGCTCCTGATATCCAGAGTCACAATTTTGGGGTGGGAGATTTCCTGGGCTGCTCCATGAGGTCCCTGCAGGAAAGTTGTGTTCCCCAGCAAATCAAATCTCCTGATTCTTTAGCATCCAGTCAGATTTACTAATAAATATACCCTTTCTTCATGTCTCCTAGGAGAAATGGATGCTTTGGAGGTGTACTCACTCAGTGTCATTGCACCCAACTGAGGTCCCTGTCCTCCTCAGACACCATTCCCAACCTGGATTTCCCAACCTGGATAGAATCACAGAATCATAGAGTTGGAAGGGGCCATACAGGCCATCTAGTCCAACCCCCTGCTCAACGCAGGATCAGCCCAAAGCATCCTAAAGCATCCAAGAAAAGTGTGTATCCAACCTTTGCTTGAAGACTGCCAGTGAGGGGGAGCTCACCACCTCCTTAGGCAGCCTATTCCACTGCTGAACTACTCTGACTGTGAAAGTTTTTTTCCTGATATCTAGCCTATATCGTTGTACTTGTAGTTTAAACCCATTACTGTGCGTCCTTTCCTCTGCAGCCAATGGAAACAGCATCCTGCCCTCCTCTCTGACCTTTCAAATACTTAAAGAGGGCTATCATGTCCCCTCTCAACCTCCTTTTCTCCAGGCTGAACATTCCCAAGTCCCTCAACCTATCTTCATAGGGCTTGGTCCCTTGGCCCCAGATTATCTTCGTCACTCTCCTCTGTACCCTTTCAATTTTATCTACGTCCTTCTTGAAGTGAGGCCTCCAGAACTGCACACAGTACTCCAGGTGTGATCTGACCAGTGCCGTATAGAATGGGACTATGACATCTTGGGATTTTGATATGATGCCCCTGTTGATACAGCCCAAAATGGCATTTGCCTTTTTTACCGCTGCATCACACTGCCTGCTCATGTTTAGTTTACAATCCACAAGTACCCCAAGGTCTTGTTCACACACAGTGTTACCTAGAACTGTATCCCCCATCCAGTAGGCATGCTTTTCATTTTTCTGACTCAGATGCAGAACTTTACACTTATCTTTATTAAATTGCATCTTGTTCTCATTTGCCCATTTTTCCATTGTGTTCAGATCTCGTTGAACTCTGTCTCTATCTTCTGGAGTATTTGCCAGTCCTCCCAATTTGGTGTCATCTGCAAACTTGATGAGTAGTCCCTCCACCCCCTTATCTAGATCATTAATAAATATTTTTAAAAGTACCGGACCGAGCACCGAGCCCTGAGGTACCCCGCTACTCACCTCCCTCCAGTCTGATGAAACACTATTGACAACAACTCTTTGAGTGTGGTTATCTAACCAATTCCCTATCCACCTATCTGAAAATCCAGATTGCAGTCCTTCAATTTATCCATCAGAACATCTTGGGGAACCTTATCAAAAGCTTTACTAAAATCCAAGTAAACGATATCAACCGAATTTCCACGATCCAGCAAACCTGTTACTTGGTCAAAAAAGGAAACCAGATTGGTCTGACAGGACCTGTTGGAGACAAATCCATGCTGACTTCTATGTATCACCAAGTCAAGTCAAGTCTTTATTATTATGGTACTAAACCAGTAGTCAAATTACAAGGTACATAAAAACATCTGGCATTAACAAGATAAAAGAATCATTGATAACTTAAATATTATAAAATATCACCAAATTGTCCTCCCAATGTTTGCAGATCGCTCCCTTTAATATCTGCTCCATTATCCTCCCCACAACAGAGGTCATACTCACTGGTCTATAGTTTAACAGAGGTCAGACTCACTGGACTGTGATTTTGTGATTCTGTGATCTTGCAAGGAATAGTCTTTAACTGAAACAGATTAACTGAAACACAAACCAATGTTTTAAACAAAGGTCTCTCCTTTGTTCCTGTACCTAAATACAATGCCTTTCATAATAGAGTAGACCTTTTTAAATTTACATGTCTACTCAAATTGAAATAGTATTTTTCACAGTCTACTGAGTTAGCACAGCCAGATTTAGAGCAAAAACAACATTTATACCCTTAATAGAGGTACCTGAAATAAGCACTTTTGAAAAAATGGTACCCAGGGATTTTGAGAAACTTAAATACAAGATAAGAAGTGCCCCTTTCAATCTTACTCAAGAGGAATTTAATACTTTGCAACAGTTACAATCTGATCCAGTTATTACTATAAAACCAGCTGATAAAGGAGGAGGTATAGTCGTAATGAACACAGAGGATTATAGAAATGAGGTTCTTAGGCAACTGAATGATAGAAAATATTATAAACCTGTTAATTATAGTTGCATTAATGATATCATAAGAGTGATCAGAATTGTAATACATGAGGGTTTGGGACTTCGCTATCTTAATAACAATGAAGCTGCTTTTCTTGAAAACAAGTACCCAAGAATCCCTCACATATATATTTTGCCAAAGATACATAAACCTGACCATCCACCCATAGGCAGACCTATTATATCACAATGTGGATCCTTCTTGGAACCTTTAACCAAGTTTATAGATTTTCATTTTCAGAAGTTGCTTCCAACTCAGGACACATTGTTAAAAGACACTACTCACTTCATCAACCTTATAGAAAAATTACGGGTACCAAAGGGAGCAGTATTACTGACTATGGAAGTCACATCCTTATATACCAACATTCCACTAGAAGAAGCAAGATTAGTAATACAAAATTTATTAGACAATAGACATTCATGTATGCCACCTACACACTTTTTGCTAGATTTATTGGATTTGATTTTTAAAAATAATAATACTTTGAATTTGAAGACAATTTATATTTACAAACTCACGGAGTTTCCATGGCCCCCACCATGGCGAACCTCTTTATGATCCACCTTGAAAACCAATGGTTATCTATTACCAATGTCTTATATATATATTACCAATCCCTTTAAGTCTGATATTATTTTCTACACCAGATTCCTGGATGATATTTTTCTTGTTTATTTGAATTCGGACTCCATAGAACAATTCATACAATGGGCTAATAGCCAGCACTCTACAATTACATTTATAGGTCATCATGATACGGTAGAAGTACCATTTTAGACCCATTGGTCACTTTAAACCCAGTTAGCAAATTGACCACTACATCATTCAAAAAACCAACAGATCACAATACACTTCTTCATTTCAACAGTTTACATCCTCCCCACCCTATAAGGAATTTACCCTATGGGCAATTTTTGAGACATAAAAACATTAACTCTCACTCCTCTTCCTATGAAAATGCCAGTAATGAATTAGGTAAAGCCCTGGCACATCGGGGCTACCCATCATCCATCATCAGGCAGGCAAAAATTAGGGTAGATGCCAAGGAGAGACGTGGTTTATTGCAGTACAATAAAAAAGATCTTGAAATCCAGAAGTTATTTTAAACCCAACAAAGTTTTGGAGAACTTGCAAAACCAGCTCCTAACTCATAGAATCATGCCAGGTTCGATTCTGCGCTCCTCCACATGCAGCCAGCTGGGTGACCTTGGGCTCGCCACGGCACTGATAAAACTGTTCTGACCGGGCAGTGATATCAGGGCTCTCTCAGCCTCACCCACCCCACAGGGTGTCTGTTGTGGGGAGAGGAATGGGAAGGCGACTGTAAGCCGCTTTGAGCCTCCTTCGGGTAGAGAAAAGCGGCATATAAGAACCAACTCTTCTTCTTCTTCTTCTTCTTATAACAAGTATAGGAGGTATGTATTGTTTGAGACTGGAATAATGATGGTGTTAAGATAAATATGTTCTCTTCTGTTCTGAAAAAATGGTTGACAAGCATGTACTAATTGTATGCTTTTATATTTAGGAAAAACAACCACTGATAACAACCACTGATGAAAATACCTTTGAAAACGGTTTAAATCTGGAGGCCGTTTTGGTTGTCCTATTAAAAGAAGACATACGACATTTCTATTTACATTTATTGTTTAATTGTTTAAATGTTTATTATAGCCTAGGATAGGTTCTTTCTTCTGTTATTATACTCATTTCGATCCGTCCTCTTTTCATGAGCTACCGCTGTCAAGCTGACGGGTCGATAATTACCCGGATCATCCTTTTTCCTTTTCTTGAAGATGGGGATAACATTTGCCCGCCTCCAATCGTCTAGCACCTCACCTCTTCTCCAAGAAGTGTCAAAAATAATGGACAGAGATTCAGAGATTACATCTGCAAGTTCTTTTAGTACCCTTGGATGCATTTCATCTGGTCTAGAAGACTTTGTTTCATTTAAAGAAACTAGGTGTTCGTGGACTGCTCCAACAATGATCCTAGGCCACCATTCGCGTCCCCCGTGTTGTGTTACGTTTTTCGCCACATTGATCACTATTTCCCTCACAAGAGAAGACTCCAGAGGAATAGGAGTTAAGCAGTTCTCTTCATCATCTTTAAACCATCCCACGGCGCGGGGCACTGCGGACTAAATAAAGCAGTAAGGGCTTGTGGGGACTAAATAAAGCAGTAAGGGCTTGTGGGGAGGAGTTAGGGCGGGTTCGGTCCGGGATAAAAACTCAGAGGAGCGAATCAGGAGCCACTTCGCGGCTCCTGATTCGCTCCACTGAGTGGCACTCCAGGGCCAAGTGTCCACTTGGCCCATCTTGGGGACAGCCCGCCCATAACTCCACACTCTGCCCAACCCTTGCCAGATGGCTGCCGGGCAGGAGCCTTGCCCCATGGCCCAGGACTTCGGGGAAAAACCTTCCCCTCCGCCACCGCATACCCTACCCCGCCTACGGGCCTCCAGCCGCCACCCCAGCCCTTCCCACCTCCACCCCGAACGTCCGTCCCTGCCCGCCACAGCCCCTGCCCGTCCCACACCGCTCGACTACCCACATCCCCAGCCCCCGACGGCCGCGGCCTTCCCACCCCCACTCCCCCACTTGCTGCTCCTCGGCTCGCGCCTTTCTCCAGGTCCCCGCTGCTGCCAAAGGCCACAACCTTCCACCGCTGCCTCCCCGCTCCCTACGCCCTTCGCCGCTGCTGCCGACAAAACATTCCACCCACCCAACATGGTGATGCGGACTCGGGGCGCGCCACCAAGCCGCTCCGTGGTCCGTGCCACGCCGCCCCCACCGCCGCAGCTGTGTCGCCACCCCTGCCGCCCACAACATGGCCGCCCGCCTCAGCCCAGGCTGCACAACGACCTCCACAAACCTCCTGCCGACTGAGGAGCCGCCGCCGCCGCCGCCGCCCGAAGGTAGGCCGCTTCCCCGCCACGCGGTCCGAACGACACCATCCCCGCTCCCACCGCGCCCTTCTGACCCGAGAGGTAAGACCCAGCCTCAATCCCGGCCCCGCTGAAGCCTACCGGGATCGCAGCCCCATCCACGCCCCGGGCTGCCTCTCACTCTGAAGACTTTCCCTCTCGGCGGGGGGGGGGAGGGAACATCTAGCGCCCATTTTATTGCAGAATAAAATGGGCTTTTTATCTAGTCTATTATAATATCACTTTCTTGTCCTCACAGTGGTCCCATGGTGTCCCTATTATTTTTCTTGCTTGAAATATAACTAAAGAAGCCTTTTTGTTATGTTTAGCATTTCTTGCTAGCCTAAGCTCATATTAAGATTTAGCTTTTCTAACACTCCCCCTACAATTATTGATTATTTGTTTATACTCATCCTTGGTAATAAGGATTTACCTTCCATTTCTTAAATGACTGTTATTTATTCCTCAAATCTTTTGACAAGTGCTTATGGAGCCACCTTGGCTTCCTTAGGCTCCTTCCCTCTATTCTTCTCAAGGGAATGGTTTGTGATTGAGCCTTCAGTATTTCACTTTTAAGAAACAGCCCTCTTGGACTCCCATCTCTTTAAGTCTTTCTGACCACGGGACTCTACGCAACATACCTTTAAGTCTGTGAAAGTCCAGTCTATACATACAACTACGTAAAGGTTTTCTCTTTCCCACCATTGAAAATTCCAAAAGCACATGGTCACTGCTACCAAGTGTGCCCACTCTTTCCACCTCATCTACCAGTTTTTTCCTATTGATGAGAATCAAGCCATAAATAGCAGAGCCCCTGGTTCCCCTCTCTACTTTCTGGGAAATGAAGCTGTCGGTAAGTCAAGAATTTAACAGGGTTTGCATTTTTAGCAGAGTTGGTTTTCCAACAGATATCTGGGTAATTGAAGTCACCCATGACCACAGTTTCCCCCTATTTTGAAAATTGTGTAATTTGGTCTAGCAGTATCTCATTCAAGTCCTCTGACTGGCTTGGTGGTCTATAGCAGACACCCACAATAATACCACTCTCATTTCCTATTCCTTTTATATTTACCCAAATACAGTCACCTGAACTTTCATGCTCGGGTACCTATATTTCTTCACAAGTATAAAGATTCTTAACATATATTGCTACACCTCCCCCCTTCCTTTCTTGACTGTCCCTTCTGAATAGATTGTACTCCTCAATTTTAGTACTCCAATTGTGAGTATTATCCCACCAAGTTTCTGTGATTCCTATTAGGTCATAGCCCCCTTCCTCTATTACGACTTCTAGTTTCTCCTGCTTGTTTCCCATACTGTGTGCATTAGTGTAGAGACATCGTAGTCCATCCTTTGTGTGCCTCATGGTTTTGGTTTTTGAACTTCCCTGTAGCATGGAGATAGCTGCCAAGGCCTCCTCAAGCAGTGCAGCAGTGGTACGGCCGCCTCCTGTGCTTCCCCACTGCTGTGAAGGTGAGGAGAAGGGGGGCAGGTGGGAGGGAGAAAGGACTCTGGGTGCAAAAGTTGAGAAGGATGAGGGAGTCTGGGTGGGGGAGGGGAGATGGGAAAGAGAAGGGAGCCTGGGTGGGGTCAGGTGGGCGGGAGGAATCTGGGTTTGTGTCTGAGGGGGGAGAGACCAGGGTGGCGGTCAGGTAAGTGAGAGGTATGGGTTCTGAGGGCAGGAAGGAATGAGGGGAAAGAGTTTGTTTGTGTGTGTGTGTCTGTGTGTCTGAGAGAGGAAGAGGGGGAACAAGGAGCCCCTTGTGGGATTTGAGCTGTCACTAACTTTTTATACCTGTCTTTTCACTACCCGAAGGAATTTTTATGTGGCTTGCCATTACCTTTCCCTTCCTGTCCCCACAGCAGACACCCTGTGAGTTAGGTGGGTCTGAGAGAGCTCTATGGGAACTGTTCTTTAAGAATAGCTCAAAGAGAACTGTGACTGACCCAAGGTCACCCAGCTGGTTACAGATGGAGGAGCAGGGAAGCAAACCTGGCTCTCCAGATTAGAGGCTCCTGCTATTCACTGCTACTCCATGCTCACTATCTGGATTGCACCCAAGACTGGAAAAATTCAATGCAGCTAGTTGGGGTAGGGAATGTCAACTTTGGACATTGTTCAACAACTTTGAACACCCAGTCCCGTGTAAGTCAGTTCACAAAAGAGTCTCTGTGACACATGTGAAATCTGTAAAATTTACTTGATGTGGCAAGAGAGTTTTCTGACCTTGGCTAATGGCAGCCAGTGAACTGGAATTCCTCTGAAATATATCTATATTCACATATCTATTTTCACATTCATGGATTCCTGAACAAACAGAGACAGCTTTAGAGAGAAATCTGTTACTGCTCTAAGATTCACAAAGTCTCTGTGCTTCATTCTGCTTCGATTTGTTTGACACTCGCAGGAGGTTTTTATTATTTCATTTTCTGCTAGAGTTATTTTTAATCCATTTGTGCACACGAAACCATTTGCAGGCATAAGTGGATGCTATGCATATGGTGAGACGACTGCTTCTAACCTGCGCATTTTGACTGATGGTGGTTCTGGCAAATTCCTTTTAGAGGTGGTGGGAAGCGCCGGTATTTGGTTCCAGTTGGACTGTTTAGCTTTCGAGTTGGAAGAAGTTAACTTGGGGATATTACTCAAGGGTTGTTGTTGTGCAGAAGTGGAGGCATTTGGCTCTTGAATAAATAATGCAAGGGTGACATTTCGGAATTCATAACGTGTTGTGCATCAAAACATCTTGGCTTCATACCTGTCTAATTGAACACTTGGTATTTGAGAAATACAGAACAAAAAACAAAAATTTTGTTTTTGCGTGTGTCATTTCATTTTCCAGAAAAGTTTGCCCTCAACAATAGTTTTGTTTGCCTTGAATACAATCTGGATGTGAACTCACAAGGAACTATACCTGGACTCAACCAGGGCCAGCACAATCTCTGTCCTGGCTCCTACCTGATAGAATGAGCTCCCAATACAGAGCCCTGATGGAGCTAGCACAGTTCCTCAGGACCTGCAAGACAGAACTCTTCTGCGGACTTATGGTTGAAACAACCACATCTACTGGGCCCCCTCCTAAAGATGCCCCCTGACTGCAGTCTAGCTCTAGAAGATCTGACCCAACCTGGGACTGCTGATGCTGTTACTGTTGCTGACAACAACTTCAATTGTCACTCCATTTAATTTTAAATTTAATTTCAAATGGTTTTTTTTTAAATTTTGATTGTTAAATGTTTCATGTTATTATTATGCTATTTAATATGAGTCACTGAGAGGGAGATATAGAACTATAATAAATAAATAAACACACATGGATCTACCTTCCATTGTGTTAGCACCTTGATTTGCTCGGGCTGGTATTGTCAACTGAGGTGGAGAGTGGTTCTTGGGGCGAGGGCTTCCAAACTGCTTATTACCTTTACACTGGAAGGTGCTGGGGAGTGAAACCTGGATGTTCTCCATGCAGAAAAGATGCTCTGCTAGTAGACTGCCATCCTCCGAGTTGGGACTGAAGATCTTCTGTAAAAGATCTTTTACAACTGATTTTCAGACTACCGAGATCAGTTCCTCTGGGGGAAAAATGGCCCCGTGTTAACGTCTATCCCTACCACAAACTCCATCCTCTCCAATTTCCAGCCCTGAAATCTCCAGGTGTTTTGCAACCTGGAGATGGTAACCCTATATGTCACAGAAGGTAGAACCCTTCAAAGTGGTATCTGACCAAGTGTCAGAATCCAGGGCTTCTGCCATATGGTTTGTAATTGATTTCTGTGGTTGATGTCTGATCTGCCTGACCTGGGATGTTTTCCAGTTCCTGTACTACTTCATACCTCAAGGTCAAATATCCTAACTTGTGCTTAATGGCTTGAGCTTCCCACAACATAGCTATGCTGGTATTCACCCTCCCTTTTGCCTCCCTGTACTTGGCACATAGCTTGTAGAGATGTTGGTCTGCCTTTGAAACCCAAGTCATCAGTTTCCCATGGGAGGGCGGGAAGGGGACAAACCTGTGTTTTATATATGTGAACCCCAGTTCTCCTTCTGTTCCCTGCTGGAGAAAAAAAAACTTTCCAAAATAGAAGTTTTCTTGCCTTCAAGTCTAGAACTCTGACAAAAAGAGGACTTTGAATCCCAAAAGTTCATACTCATTCCCCTACCCCCCCAAAAAAATCCATATTTCCACTCCCCCAAAAAAACTCCATATTAGTCTCTAAGGTAGGGTTGGCCAAACTGTGGCTCTGCAGATGCCCATGGACTACAAATCCCATGAGTGTGGGGCTCATGGGAACTGTAGTCCATGGACATCTGGAGAGCCACAGTTTGGACACCCCTAAGGTGTTACTGGACTTGAATCTCACCATTGTACTGCAGACCAGCACAGCTACCCTCTGAGAATGTTCAAACTACCACACCATTACACTCATTTCTCATGCTAGCAAAGTTATGCTCAAAATCCTACAAGCTAGGCTCCAGCAATATGTGGACTGAGAACTTCCAGAAGTACAGGCAGGATGTCGAAGAGGCAGAGGAACTAGAGATCAAATTGCCAACATACGCTGGATCATGGAGAAAGCTAGGGAGTTCCAGAAGAACATTTATTTCTGCTTCATTGACTATAATAAAGCCTTTGATTGTGTGGAGCACAACAAATTGTGGCAAGTTCTTAATGCGGAGCACATCATGAGAAAGGTGGGGTTAGATGAGTCACAAATTGGGATTAAGATTGCCAGGAGAAATATCAACAACCTCAGATATGCAAATGATACCACTCTAATGGCAGAAAGTGAAGAGGAACTAAAGAGCCTGTTGATGCAGGTGAAGGAGGAGAGTGCAAAAGTTGGCTTGAAATGCAACATCAAGAAAACAAAGATCATGTCATCCGGCCCTCTCAATTCCTGACAAATAGATGGGGAAGAAATGGAGGTAGTGACAGATTTTATTTCTATGTGAATGTTAAAAAATATTTTCTGTAAACCGCCCAGAGCTGTAGGGAAGGGCGGTATAAGAATATAAATAAAATAAATTTTCCTGGGCTCCAAGATCACTGCAGATGGGGGCTGCAGCAAATAAATTAAAACACTCTTTGGAGAGCAAGGCGAACAAAACGGTCAGTCCTAGAGGAGATCAGCCCTGATTGCTCCTTAAAAGGCCAGATTCTGAAGATGAAACTGAAATACTTTGGCCACCTCATGAGAAGGAAGGACTCCCTAATGCTGGGAGCGATCAAGAGCAAAAGAAGAAGGGGACGACAGAGAATGAGGTGGCTGGATGGAGTCACTGAAGCAGTAGGTGCAAACTTAAATGGACTCCAGGGAATGGTAGAGGACAGGAAGGCCTGGAGGATCATGGGGTCACAATGGGTTCCTGGGGTCGCAATGGGTTGGATACAACTTCGCAACTAACAACAACAACACTGCAAGCTGATCTTGCAAATCAACGGTTTGATTGGGGGACTCTGATCTTTTCCCCCCTTTTGCCTTCACTTCTTCCTCTTCTTAATCATTTCTTCCAAACTATAATTTTGGTTTCTGTGGGTGGGTTAGGTTTTGGGGGTGCTCTGCCAAGGCCTAATATCACAACTATCAGAGAATTCTGTTCCAGACAGGGAATGTAAGAAACTAGTCCCAAATCTAATCTAGCTAGCTGGATGAACTTGACTCCCAACTTGCTGTAGGCAGGCAAATACAAGACAGAGGGGACCAGGAAACAGGAAATTGTCCTTAATGGACCCAGCCTAGCCTTAAAGAGACAGCATCAATGAGATCAGAAAGAGGAGTGGTCAGTGTCCCTACCTCTCTCACAGACTCTGTGATAAGGAATCATCTCGTGCTGCAGGCTGAGGCAAGAAGCATCACACAGGGCACAGCTTCCCAACTCAGAGAGCAGCTCCTGGGATAAGACAAGAAGAGGCATCCCATTAAAGGAAATAACACCTATGTGCAGTATGGTGTAGCACTTCCCGCCCCACCCCCCATGTCCAGGCATGTTTGTGCTGCTCACTACGGCAGATATGCATGCAATTCCTTCTCTATGGATGCAGGAAATATGGAACCGATGGCATTCAGCCTTCCTACGTTGCCTCTTGTAAGAGGTCCATCTTCTTCTCAGCATCCCAAGATTTCATTGGCCCCCTAAGAGCATGAAGGAAAGACATACTTAGACCGCTCCTCTACATGCAGCCAGTTGGGTGACCTGGAGTTCATCACAGAAGAAATAAATGTGGCACTATGGGGCTTCCTGTTGTGGAAGGGGGTTAGAACATGCCAAGCTTGATGGTATCACATATTGGGAGTACACTGTGAGGCTGGAACATGTTTACATTTTAAAATGCTTCTAAACTGCGTTTTTATACTTTGTTTTGAGGTACCCGGAAGTGGCGTCAGCTGGCCATGCTCTGTGCCACACAACCTGGAAGTGAGAGGAGTATCAAGTAACAAAGGCTTAAATGGTTAGTTCCTTCCGCTTCCCACCCTGCCAGGGCCCTCATTGGTCACTTTAGGACCAATTCAAAGAGTTGTTGTGAATCGCATTCAAAGAGTTGTTGTGATTTGGTGTTTCATCAGACTGGAGGGAGGCGAGTAGCAGGGTACCTCAGGGCTTGGTGCTTGGTCCGGTACTTTTTAACATATTTATTAATGATATAGATGAGGGGGTGGAGGGACTACTCATCAAGTTTGCAGATGACACCAAATTGGGAGGACTGGCAAATACTCCAGAAGATAGAGACAGAGTTCAACGAGATCTGAACACAATGGAAAAATGGGCAAATGAGAACAAGATGCAATTTAATAAAGATAAGTGTAAAGTTCTGCATCTGGGTCAAAAAAATGAAAAGCATGCCTACTGGATGGGGGATACGCTTCTAGATAACACTGTGTGTGAACGAGACCTTGGGGTACTTGTGGATTGTAAGCTAAACATGAGCAGGCAGTGTGATGCAGTGGTAAAAAAGGCAAATGTCATTTTGGGCTGTATCAACAGGGGCATCACATCAAAATCACAAGATGTCATAGTCCCATTGTATACGGCACTGGTCAGACCACACCTGGAGTACTGTGTGCAGTTCTGGAGGCCTCACTTCAAGAAGGACATAGATAAAATTGAAAGGGTACAGAGGAGAGCGACGAGGATGATCTGGGGCCAAGGGACTCACTGTCCCTATGAAGATAGGTTGAGGGACTTGGGAATGTTCAGCCTGGAGAAAAGGAGGTTGAGAGGGGACATGATAGCCCTCTTTAAGTATTTGAAAGGTTGTCACATGGAGGAGGGCAGCATGCTGTTTCTGTTGGCTGCAGAGGAATGGACGCGCAGTAATGGGTTTAAACTACAAGTACAACGATATAGGCTAGATATCAGGGGAAAAAAATTCACCGTCAGAGTAGTTCAGCAGTGGAATAGGCTGCCTAAGGAAGTGGTGAGCTCCCCCTCACTGGCGGTCTTCAAGCAAAGGTTGGCTACACACTTTTCTTGGATGCTTAGGATGCTTAGGGCTGATCCTGCGTTGAGCAGGGGGGTGGACTAGATGGCCTGTATGGCCCCTTCCAACTCTATGATTCTATGATTCATCCTAAATATTCTTTTGAGGTATATGAGCCCTGCTGTCTGGTATGATTGCCTTTTACTTGGATTCACTAATCCCGGAAACATGAAGTGAAGTGGATTAATGGGCATTCTTTCAGTGCATTGTTTCAACTTGTTCTAAAGAAGAAGGCAGGATGAAATTGCTTTACCCTCAGGCTCAAGAGAGCAAACTCCATCAGCAGAGTGCCTATTTACATAACTGTTAGCACTTTCCATTTTTCAGTTTTACCTGATAATATATAATATATATATATTTTATTACTGAACTAACACAAGATGATAAAGAAATAAAATGCTTCTCGAAAACCAAGCCAGTAAAACCCTCGATGAATGGGAGTTGTAACCAAAAAGTTAGTGACGCGTTTAATTTTACTTCAGTGACGGGGGGGGGGGGGGATAGAAATTTCAGGAATCTCTTAACACCCAAACATTTGAAATATTGGAGCGCAATTATATTTAAGTCTGTAGATTCATATCGTATTTCAGGGGGAAATGTTTCAATAACAGTAATATCACTTGAATGGCCTGAATAATTCAGACTTCTCTTTAGTGTCTCCTCTTACTTCTGCAATAACAGGTACAAGAACATTATGTGTACTTTTAAAACTGCCTTGAAGTATTGCAGTTTGGGGGGCATTGACCACACACTCAGAGAAGGGGGAAGCAAATTGTTTGAGGAGTGACTTAGAAGCCAAGGGAATGAATGAGCATTACCAGCTTGTCTAATTTCTTTGTCATTTCTGCCAGTGTAGGTTCTGTGGGGCTGGATCAAGAATAAAAGTACAGGACAGATTAGTCTCAAATCAAATTTCTTTGTGGTCATAAATCAAAGACAAAATATTTCAACAATAAGGTCAGCGTACAAATCGATATTTATGGATAAAGTATTATCAGAAGCAAAACAAAATGTATGATATATGATATATAGAAATAGAACTAAACCCAGTAATTTAATTTAGAATATCACAGATCCTAATAATATGATATTTGGACCCTTATGAACTGTTTAGACTGAGGCACAAAACTTACAACATGCCTCAAAATTGAAGTGTTTTTATCTACCAAGAGTTTACCAAGACATATTCCATCAGAAAGTCCTGACAGTTTGTTTAATAGTGTTAAAATAGTGCAATGCCACTGCTCATTGTAGAGAAGGCAATGGAAACTAAATACAGAAGGGTTGGTTTTTACACTATGCCTTTCACTTTCCAAAGGAGTCTCAATACAGCTTATAATTGCTTTCCCTTCCCCTCCCTACAACAGACACTCTGTGAGGCAGGTGGAGCTGAGAGAGCTCTAAGAGAACTGCTCTGTGAAAACAACTCTAACAGGATTGTGACTAGCTCAAGGTCCTCCAGCTGGCTGCATGAGGTAGAGTGGGGAATCAAACCCATCTCACCAGATTAGGTCACTGCTCTTAACCACCACACCACGTTGGCTTTCATGCTCCTTGGTCTCAATTTCTCCAAGGGCATGTGGGGAAATCCTCTCCGAAAGTGGAATCCTATTTGCCATCCATCCATGTATTAAAAGTTCTTCTTGCAACCTATTGGGGTAGCACCTGCAGATCTCCTGCTATTACAATTGACCTCTGGACAAGCAAGATCCACCCCCTGGAGAAAATGGTTGTAAGGAAGTTGTTTCTGTCGCACTGTGCTCTTCTAAGGCCCCTTCCTCCCCACCCCTGCCTTCCCCATTCCCCACAATCTCCATGCATTTCATAGCCCCAGAGCTGGCAGCTCTGCATGGATCTCAGCCTTCCACTGAACTTTATTTATTAAAATGGTTTGGATAAAGTTTGAGGCCTTCCTTGCAAGCTTTCTTCTAGTTTAAGTGGCTCTACCAACGGAGCAGCCTTTCTCAACCTATTTACCACTGAGAAACATCTGAAACAATCGTCAGGCATCAAGAAAATCCAGAAGTGGTGTGATTGTGCAGAATATAGAATCATAGAATCATAGAGTTGGAAGGGATCTTCTGGGTCATCTAGTTCCAACCCCCTGCACTATGCAGGACGCTCACAACCCTATCACTCATCCACTGTAACCTGCCACCCCCTTAAGCCTTCACAGAATCAGCCTCTCTGTCAGATGGCTATCCAGCCTCTGTTTAAAAATTTCCAAAGATGGAGAGCCCACCACCTCCCGAGGAAGCCTTTTCCACTGAAAAACTTCTCTAACTGTCAGGATGTTTAGACGGAATTTCTTTTGAATTAAATTCATCTCATTGGTTCTGGTCCATCTCTCCAGGGAAAGAGAGAACAACTCTGCTCCATCCTCTATATGGCACTCTTTCATCTCCTCTCTAGGTTAAACAGACCAAGCTCCCCAAACCTTTCCTCATATGTCTTGGGACGTATGATTGGGAACCACAGCTGTGTACAGGCCCACCCAGGGCCCCTCCCTTTACCTCCCCCTCCAGGCTCAGCACTGGCCATTTTAAGAGTTGTGGGCAGAGAGTTGGTTAACTCCCACCCATTCATGAAATCTTTCCAGGACTGTCAAGAAATCCCAAGATTTCATGAAACCCTGGTTGAGAAAGCTTGCGCTGGAGGAATAGCCGCATTGGGGAGCCAATACAACATCTTGAATGTAATGGTGGATGGATATGAACTGTTCAGAAAAAACAGAATAGATCGAAGAGGTGGAAGAGTGGCACTGTATGTGAGGAAAGGGCTTACCTGTCAGGAAATGCTAGTGAAGGAGACCATATCTGCAGTGGAAAGCATCTGGGTGAAAATAAGCGAGGGGAAAACAAACAGTGTGGTGGTTGGTGTCTGCTACCGACCGCCTGACCAACGAGAGGATGTGGATGCTGCACTTTGTGAGCAGCTTGAG
The DNA here is from genome assembly GCF_049243985.1 of Paroedura picta. Lineage (NCBI taxonomy): Eukaryota > Metazoa > Chordata > Lepidosauria > Squamata > Gekkonidae > Paroedura > Paroedura picta. Next base: position 129,164,186 of record NC_135374.1, read on the forward strand.
AAAATATCCAAACGGCAGGACCTTGTCATCATGGGTGACTTCAATTTCCCAGATGTGTGCTGGGAAACTAACTCTGCGAAGCATCCTCAGTCATGCAAGTTACTGACCTGCCTGGCTGACAATTTCATTTATCAAATGGTAGATGAACCCACAAGAGGTTCAGCCATACTGGACTTAATACTGACCAACAGGCAAGAGTTGGTGGATGAGGTGAAGGAGGTGGGGACCCTAGGGGGAAGTGACCATATCCTCATAGAATTCCTTTTGAGATGGGGAGCCAAGGAAGCTTGTAGCCAGACGCGGATGTTGGATTTTCGTAGGGCAAACTTTAATAAACTCAGAGACATGATGAGTGTCATACCATGGACGAGAATGCTGGAAGGGAAGGGAACATGTGAAGGGTGGGCGCTACTCAAACAAGAGCTATTGCATGCTCAATCAATGACTATTCCAGAAAGACGAAAACACTGCAGGAGCTCTAAGAAGCCTATTTGGATGAACAGAGAACTTCAAGAGGAACTAAGAAAGAAAAGGAAAATGTTCAGGAAATGGAAGGAAGGACAGAGCTCTAAAGAAGAGTACCTACAGGTTACTAGGCACTGTAGATCAATCATCAGAAAGGCCAAAGCTGAGAGTGAGCTAAGATTGGCCAGGGAAGCCCATTGTAACAAGAAAAGATTTTTCAGTTATGTGAGGAGCAAACGTAAAGTCAAGGAGGCAATAGGCCCACTGTTGGGTGCAGATGGACAAACTCTAACGAAAGATGCAGAGAAAGCAGAAAGGCTTAGTGCCTATTTTACATCCGTTTTTTCCCACAGGTCAAAGTGTTTAGGCACATCTAGAGATGGCTGTAGCCAAAGGATAGTGTCTGGGTGGCAGGTTAACATGGATAGAGAGGTTGTCGAGAGGCATTTAGCTACACTGGATGAGTTCAAATCCCCTGGTCCGGATGAAATGCACCCGAGAGTACTCAAAGAACTTTCCAGAGAACTTGCACAGCCCTTGTCCATCATCTTCGGAACCTCTTTAAGGACTGGAGATGTCCCGGAGGACTGGAAAAGAGCAAACGTTATTCCGATCTTCAAAAAAGGGAGGAAGGATGACCCGGGAAACTACAGACCAGTGAGTCTGACCTCTGTTGTGGGGAAGATAATGGAGCAGATATTAAAGGGAGCGATCTGCAAACATCTGGAGGACAATTTGGTGATCCAAGGAAGTCAGCATGGATTTGTCTCCAACAGGTCCTTCCAGACAAACCTAGTTTCTTTTTTTGACCAAGTAACAGGTTTGCTGGATCGGGGAAATTCGGTTGATGTCATTTACTTGGATTTTAGTAAAGCTTTTGACAAGGTTCCCCATGATGTTCTGATGGATAAGTTGAAGGACTGCAATCTGGATTTTCAGATAGTTAGGTGGATAGGGAATTGGTTAGAGAACCGCACTCAAAGAGTTGTTGTCAATGGTGTTTCATCAGACTGGAGAGAGGTGAGTAGCGGGGTACCTCAGGGCTCGGTGCTCGGCCCGGTACTTTTTAACATATTTATTAATGATCTAGATGAGGGGGTAGAGGGACTACTCATCAAGTTTGCAGATGACACCAAATTGGGAGGACTGGCAAATACTCCGGAAGATAGAGACAGAGTTCAACGAGATCTGAACACAATGGAAAAATGGGCAAATGAGAACAAGATGCAATTTAATAAAGATAAATGTAAAGTTCTGCATCTGGGTCAGAAAAATGAAAAGCATGCCTACTGGATGGGGGATACGCTTCTAGGTAGCACTGTGTGTGAACGAGACCTTGGGGTACTTGTGGATTGTAAACTAAACATGAGCAGACAGTGTGATGCAGCGGTAAAAAAGGCAAATGCCATTTTGGGCTGTATCAACAGAGGCATCACATCAAAATCACAAGATGTCATAGTCCCATTGTATATGGCACTGGTCAGACCACACCTGGAGTACTGTGTGCAGTTCTGGAGGCCTCACTTCAAGAAGGACATAGATAAAATTGAAAGGGTATAGAGGAGAGCGACGAAGATGATCTGGGGCCAAGGGACCAAGCCCTATGAAGATAGGTTGAGGGACTTGGGAATGTTCAGCCTGGAGAAAAGGAGGTTGAGAGGGGACATGATAGCCCTCTTTAAGTATTTGAAAGGTTGTCACTTGGAGGAGGGCAGGATGCTGTTTCTGCTGGCTGCAGAGGAGAGGACACGCAGTAATGGGTTTAAACTTCAAGTACAACGATATAGGCTAGATATCAGGAAAAAGTTTTTCACAGTCAGAGTAGTTCAGCAGTGGAATAGGCTGCCTAAGGAGGTGGTGAGCTCCCCCTCACTGGAAGTCTTCAAGCAAAGGTTGGATACACACTTTTCTTGGATGCTTTAGGATGCTTAGGGCTAATCCTGCGTTGAGCAGGGGGTTGGACTAGATGGCCTGTATGGCCCCTTCCAACTCTGATTCTATGATTCTATGATCTTCTGTGTAGGAGACCTATTTGGTCCTCTGAAATCATATATTCTTGAACTCATTGCTTCTATACCTCTTACCTGGTAGTATTTTTATACCAAGTTTGTTGCCACTGATTCAGAGTAGACCTGTCCCATTAGTAAAGGGTTGAATGGGCTGTACGGCTCACCCGGCAGGCCCCGTGGCTTGGTGTATGGGAATCCAAAATGTGAAATTACTATCTACAGTGGGGGTCGCTCAAGTCGTGCCTGTCAGCACCTTTTGAGAAAGTGTTTTGAGAAAGTAGGTGGGACCAGGTGGGGCTTTTGCCCAGCAAGTCTTCTGATTGGCCATTGACGATCTGATTGGCTGTGCAGATTTTTGATAACCTTGGCCTGGCAGTCATCGTCACCATAGAAGATTTTTCACTATGTGGCTGAAGGAAAGCTGCGGTGCCATTTTGTGGCTGGCTCCACAGCCCATGGCAGCCATTTTGTGGCTGCATGCACCATACTGTATCAGAATCCCAAAGGTCCTTTTGTTTTATTTCATGCCAAGCACCATTTAAGTTCCAGGCTCAGAATATCATATGGGAATATAATGGACAGGAAGATCTACTTAGATACACCTCATAATTTTTCAGGATATGTTTGCATGGATCACATTTTTATGGTTTTATTTTAAAACTTCATCTGGATAATGAAAAAATCTTCCCCTTTAATGGTAGAAAATAATTTATCTCCCAAGGCTTTCCACGATACCTTTAGAAAATAAAATGCAATTTGGTTAGTTTGAAACAGCATATTGTGATCTAACTGGCATAATTTTAAATGGCTCCAATAAAAATTCTAAATTGCCATCATCACAAAAAAACATCTGACAAAGCCATATAAGTAAAATGGCAGCTTCATTCATGCTCAAAGGGAGCATATTTACTAATTAAAATGAAAATTATAATGCATAACTACTCCATAAAACTATGTCATTGTAGCTATGAAATAAAAGCTGATGTGGGCCCTAGGGTTGCCAATCTCCCAGCAGGGCCTGGAGATCACCCAGAAAGAATTACTGCAGATCTCCATCCTATAGAGATCAGTTCCCCTGGAGAAAATGGTTGCTTTGGACAGTCCCTGTCCTCCACTGGCTGGTCTACCCAAGTTCCAGTAATTTCTGCAACCAGCACTGGAAAGTCTAGGCCAGCCTTCCTCAACTTTTTACCATTGAGAAAACCCTGAAACATTCATCAGGTTCAAGAAGCCCCAGAAGTTGTGCAATCATGAGGAATATGGTTGGGAAGCAGAGCTGTGGACACGCCCACCTGGGGTGGGTCCCCTTCTCACCCCCTCCAGGTCCAACACTGGCCATTTGGGAGGGGGGTAGACCAGCATCACCATATATGGTCATATCATCCAATAAATGTTTTACATATTTATAGGCAAGGCCTGTTGCACCCAGGAACACAATGGGTGCTAGGATGCACGCTGATACAGTGTCCTCCCTGGGTGTTGGTCCCCTCCCCTTGCTCCCTGCTTGAAGTTGAGATCCAGCATGGTGGAGTGGTTAAGAGTAGCAAATTCTAATCTCAAGGGCTGAAGTTGATGTCTGACTCCACCACCATGAGCAGGAGGATGCTTCCCTTCCTCTCCCCACAACAGACACCCTGTGAAGTAGGTGGGGCTGAGAGAACCCTGAGATTGCTGCTTGGTCAGAACAGCTCTAACAGGGCTGTGGCGAGCCCAAGGTCACCCAGCTGGCTGCATGTGGAGGGGAAGTGGGGAATCAAACCCAGCTGGCCAGATTATAAATCCACACTCCTAACCACTACACCAAGCTGGATTGCCACCCTCCAGTCCTATAGATCTTCAGGGATAACTAGTGATATCCAGGCATCAATTCCTCTGGAGAAAACAGCTGGAAGGAGGAAGGAAAGAAATAAAGAAGGAAAGAAGACAAGACAAGACAAGACAAGACAAGACAAGACAAGACAAGAAAAGAAAAGAAAAGAAAAGAAAAGAAAAGAAAAGAAAAGAAAAGGGAGGGAGGGAGGGAGGGAGGGGGGGAGGGAGGGAGACTCTCTTGCCCCCCCCCCAATTGGGGGGGGGGGTGTGGAGAGGCACCCAAATGCTGCCATGGACCCTATGGTCCATCTTCCGCTTCCCCCCTCCTCTCAGGGAGATGCACGGTACACGGTGGTGTGTTGAAAGTCCTCGCTGTCCCCTGTTGGCTGGCCTTTTATTATTATTATTATTATTATTATTATTATTATTATTATTATTATTATTATTATTATTATTATTATTATTATTATTATCTTTCGATTTATTGCCCGCCACTCCCTTACAGCTCGTGGCGGGTTACAACATTTTGAAACCCCCAATAAAATCCATTAAAAACCAGCAACAATTACAATATAACTTTTTGCATCTTCGGCCCCTCAGTTATAGAGAGTGCAAAGGCCAAGCACAGTCCCATGGAGCTTGCAGGGTGGGTTGACCTCTCCTTCCACCCCCCCCCCACCCCCAGGATCTCAGGTGGGCATAGAGGGGCTCTTTCTGGCCAAGCTAGGAGGAGGAAGCTGATGATGTCACAAAAACAGAACAGACAAAGAGGGGAAATAGCTGGAGCCTGGAACTGGGCATCCTCTGGACAGATCCCCACCAATCAGCCTGGTGGCTTTTAGTTCTTACGGAACCATTTTGATCTGGTTTGCTGCTATACATATAGAAGTCTTCTGTCCCAGACGTATATCCATGCAGTGCTACTAGCCACTCTCACTGTTTGGCAGTGGGGTGCTCACATGGTGAGAATGCCACCTAAAGTATCGATTTTGTTCGCGTGGTAAGTCACGGTTCAAGTTGTCTGTCTCTGGAATGCCAATCATCATGATATAAGCAGTAGCCTCAGTCATTGCAGCAACGCATTAAAGACATTGCTGGAATCAGCTGAAGGAGCAAACACTTGGCTAGCCTTAGAAGCCCAAAGTTAGGTGTATTGAAAAAGCCTAATGCCTTGATGAAGCAGACTAATTTTGAAACATAAACGCATCTCTTCCCTGTTACTGCAAATTGATTTTTATGAGCAAAATAAGTTCCATGATGTGGATCATTTTATACATGATGTACAAAGAAATTCTGATTTGTGTTTAGCTGCATTTGGAGGGTCAGTGCTGCAATCTGGCAGAGTTGCCGTAAGCATTTATAGTTTGGTGCCAACTCATGTTTACGGACTGGATCAGGGGTAGTCGACCTGTGGTCCTCCAGATGTCCATGGACTACAATTCCCATAAGCCCCTGCCAGCATTTGACAGTGGTGTAGTTTAACTGGAATCTCACTGCCTGAGTCTGGGAGATTCAGGGTTAAGCTGAAATCTCGTTGATTGAGGCTGAAGACCTCGGGGCTAAGTTGAAATCTTGCAAGGCTGATAGCCTCAGGGTTAAGTTGGAACCTTATTGGCTGAGGCTGGTAGCCCTCAGAGCACAGCCTTATCCTATATGTCATTGGTCCCCAACCCCTGGGCCGTAGCCCAGTGCCGGGCCGTGAAGGCCTCAGCACCGGGCCGCAGCTCCCTTTCCCCACCCCCCCCTGCAGCAAGAACCTCGCCAGGCCGTGAGCAAATCGGCTGCCAAAGTGGCTGATTAGCCTGTGGCCCGGCATGCTTCTTGCTGTGAGAGGGGGGGAGAGGGAAGCGTGGCTGGTGGCACAAACTCACAAGCGCGGACCTGCCACGCAGACACGCAGTTGCGGACCTGCCACGCATGCACGTTTGCGCCTGGTGGAGCTGCAAACACACACACGTGGCAGTTTTTCGCATGTGCAGAGCCACCGCGAATGCGCGTTTGCGGCCTCGGGAGTGCAAATGCTCATGGGCAGCAGGCCCGCACATGCATGCATGCGCAAAACTGCCGCACATGTGCATTTGCAGCCCCACTGGGCACAAACGCACAAGCACAGCAGGTCCATGCATGCGAATTTGAGTGGGGGCTGCCGCGCATGCACGGCGGCCGGGTCACCCTCTCCCCCACCCCTTGGCAGCGGTCCGCAATACAAAAAGGGTTGCGAACCGCTGCTCTAAGTCACAGACATTATGGTCTTAGGATTCCCTGACCCCGGTAATGGCAGAGATACTCCACTGAAATGCTCACATTTCTGTCACTGATGAGCTGGCTGGTGAGGGTGTTATCCCCTGCCAGGCAAAGCAACCTCCATGCCTTCCCCCAAGGGTTCAGTCGGCTCCATCTTGCAGGCGTTTCTGATTGGGGCCTGGCCATGTCCGTTCTCTTATCATTTTCAAGGGATACTTGATTACATGGGAAACGTGCTTGTCTAGGAGTGTTCAGCTGTATCTAAGGCATTCGTGAAATTTATTTATTTGTTTGTTTGTTTATATACCACCCTCCCCGGAGGCTCAGAGCAGTTTACATAAAACGTATAAACAATACATGAAACAATCCATAACATATAAGTAACTGTAACAACAATAATAATAACTAGAAATTGTAACAGTGAAAACAATGCAATAGTGCAGCACTGCAAACAGGACCAGGATGCAGTGATGGAGTTCTGGGAGGGAGGGAGCAGAGGACCTTCAGACAGTGTTGGTTATGCCAAATGCCTGGCGGAAGAGCTCCTTTTTGCAGGCCCTGCGGAACTGTTTTAGCTCCGTCAGGGCCTCATCTTCTCTGGGAGCTCATTCCACCCGGTGGGGGCCAGGACAGAGAATGCTTTGGCCCTGGCCGAGACCAGGTGGGCAACTTTAGGGCCACGAACCATTAGCCGGTTGGTGGTGGCAGAGCGTAAAGCTCTTTGAGGGGCATAGGCAGGGAGGCGGTCCCTCAGGTGCACTGGGCCCTGACCGCGTATGGCCTTGAAGGTAAATACCAGAACCTTCAGTCTGATCCGGAATTCAACTGGCAACTATTGCATTTGATGGAGAATGGGCTGGATGTGGGACCTCCACAGTGTTTTTGTGAGGATCCAGGTCAAGGATAAGGGCAGGCCTGCATGGAGCGAGTTACAGAAGTCCAGCCTAGAGGTGAACGTCGCATGGATCACTGTGGCCAGGTGTTCCGGGGTCAGGTAGGGCGCTAGTAGCTTGGCTTGGCGGAGGTGGTAAAATGCCAGCCACTCTACCTTTGCAACCTGGGCTTCCATTGCGAGGGAAGCATCCAGGATCATGCCCGGGTTCCTGGAGGAGTGAGCCGTAGAGAGCTGTACCCCATCAAGGGTAGGCAGACGTGCTTCCTCCTTATTTCTAAATTTCTTCTAATCATACACACACACACACACAAAACATGGGGTTATTTGCACCTCAACCAGGGCCAGAGCTTTTCTGTCCTGGCCCCACCTGGTGGAACAAGCTCCCAAAGATCAAAGCCCTAATTGAACTAACACAGTTCCACAAAACCTGCAAAAGGGAGCTCCTCCACCAAATATCTGGTTGAGGTTGACCGAAACAAAACAACATCTACCAAGCCCTGAAAATCCCTCCCCTGAACCCATGTGACAGATCTGACCAACCGTGGGTCTGTTAGATTGTTCCGCATGTTAGAATGTTATTTTCTCTGTTTAATATTCCTGTTATCCTTCATTCATTATTATCAGTGAGCTTGATGTATTGTTCTTTTACATTCTATGTGAAGCATTAGGGAAGGGTGGTATACAAATGTAATAAACAAGCAAGCAAGCAAATAAATAGACAGACAAACAAACAAACAAATAAATAGGTCCTCAATGAAACCACTTGAATTAAGCAGTCATGACTCAAAATTAGGGTTACCAACCTGCAGGTGAGGCATGGAGTAATCCTGAAATGACACAAAATCTATAGACTACAGACACTAAAGCACCATTGTAAGACAAAGTCCTATGCATCACATCCCTGTAGGATTGCCAGGGCTCCACAGCCACCAGCTTGGCCTTGCTGAGCACCCTCCCCAGGCATTAGCTTCCTATATCCAGGGTCTTCCCAAGTTGGAGTTTACTCTGGATTTTTGGAATGTTTAGATAAGAGTGGACCATGGTGCTTTCACACACGCTAAGGCAACTCACTTTCAACTCACTTCGGCAACTGTTTGCTAGTGGATTTGGCCACTTCACACAATAAACTGCAGTTCCAAAGGACGTGGATTGGAAGTGTGTTATTTAGTGTGTTAAAAAGGGCCCCATGAGGAAGCGTCCAGTGACAGAATTATTTCCAAATCTTGTTCAGTTTTCAGGCTGTATCTTTACATGTCACATGAGTTCACATCCTTCTGGCTGAGAAGTATATTGTTAGTGTTTTATCGCACTGGGCAGTGACTTGTCCACAGCCGCAACGGAAGGCCTTATTTGAATGACACTTTCCCATGTCCATTCAACAGGCTAACACCACATGCACTCACAAAATTATGGACATACGCCATTAATTTAGCCCATCTAAAAGTACCCATGAGGGGTGACTATGCTATAAACCCACAGTGGTTTTATACCAGTTTAACTATCCTCCAAGAATCCTTGGAAATTGGTGAGGTTGCTGAGAATTGTTAGAGGTCCTGAACTCCATCATTGAATTACATTTCCCAGAGTTCCCTGTTGTTACTATTATTAAAGCAATTTAAACCTGCAGTGTAGCTTTCCAGAGTTCTCATGGTTCTTTGGCCTAGTTTTCTCTGAGGTGGTAAACATGTCTGTGTTATACTACTTCACTACTTTTCTCTGTAGGGGGGAACTTAGATGCTGAAGGTTCCTTTGCGATGAAACCTAAATGTAAAAGAGAAATCTAGTCATAGGAAATCTGTGATCAAATCTCTCTGGGATAGCCCAGGCAAGCCTGATCCTATCAGATATCAGGAGCTAAGCAGGGCCAGTATGGATTGCTATTTGTAAGGGAGACCTCCAAGGATTTGGGCAGTAGTTTGTTGAGACTTTTGGACTTGGCTTGATCCTGAGTCCCTCCAGAGAAATAGAGCTGCGTAGTAGTATAATGTTTCAGATGTATGTTGTTATTTGTTACCTGTGTAGATGAAGTACAGGTACAGACTCACAGCACTTTGAGGTTTAAAAGAGAATGATCTTTACTGGAAAGTTTATTTGTCAATACATGTCATATTCATCTGATTCAGAGTGGTGCAGGGTAAAGAAAAGCTTAAAGAGTGGTTACAAAACATTGTTAGCCTCTATGGCTAGGCTGCAAGCATACTACATGCCCAAACATCAGCAGATGGAGAAAGCCAAGAGCCTAATGGAGGATTGCTTCATTGCTAGCAGATCTTTCTATTCCTGAAAAAAGAGGAAGTGGGTGCCCCCCCCTTAAACAAAGGGAGGTCATGATACAAAAAGGTCATGATGCAAAGGAAGGAAATGGCAAAACCCCTCTAGACAATCTTCAGATCTCCTGGCTTCAATACACATGCCATACAATAAATAGAGCGCAACAGTTTAATTTTAACTTAACTATTTACTGACAAGGGGGCTACTAATCTACCTGGGGGTAGGTGTTCTTCCCTCTCATAATTTTCTGGAAGTCTAAAGTGTCTTCTCCTCCCACTTCTCAAGTTGTCAATCAGTGCAAGCCACCAATCCCTTCATAGTGGTTGTATTTGGGATTCAAACATCTGCCCCCCCCCCGAGTCCGAAAATTTGATATGTTGAATTTGATGTACATTTGATGTATTCAATAGTGGTAATGCTGACTTTGCTCCTTTGCAATATTTTTGAAACTCAATTCTACGTAAGTGAAATTCCCACTTTGTAAGGCAGTGGTCCTCAACCTTTTTATCACCGGGAACTGGTCAACGCTTGACCATTTTACTGAGGCCCGGGGAGGGGTAGTCTTTTGCCGAGGCACGTCGCCGATGCTGCCTGAGCCCCTGCTCCACTTGCTTTCCCGCCGGCGCCCCTAACTTCTCGCTGCCTGCTGGGGGGGGGGGGGTGCTGCCAGCAGCAGCTGCGCAGTGCTACGCCAAGGCAGAGCCCCAGCCATGGCAGCTGCTGGAGAGCACCAAAGGTCAGCCGGTGGCAGAGTGGTGGGGCAGCCCCTGAGGCAGCAGCTGAGGAGGAAGACGAGGAGGAGCCGTGGCCCGGTGCCGACTGATCAACGGACCGGTCCTGGTCCCTGTACCGGGGGTGCTTTCATGGATCGAGTTGGCTTGTAAAAAGAAAAATGTGTTTGTGAATATATGTCTGTAATGCTTTCATGAGACTTACACTGATGTGTAAGACCTCCAAATTCTCCCCTGACAAGTTTCCTTCCTGTCCCTCTATGAATGTTGCAGTTTCTTCTGTCCCAAAATGGTGGTAGAAAGTGCTGTCAAGTCTTAGTTGATTTACAAAGATTCCATTGGGTTTCCAAGCCAAGAGATGTTCAGAGGTGGGTTGGCAATGCCTATGTAGTAAACCTGGAATTCCTTGATGGACTCCTAACAAGGTAATAAACAGGGCTGATCCAGCTGAGCTTTTGAGACTAACAATATTGGGCTAGCACCAAAGGCTAGCCTGGGCTATCCAAATCAGGGCAATCACAAAGTACTCCATATAAAATTGGTCCTTCATATCTGATGTTTTCCATGTACACAAGAGCTATGATGCTGCGGAGAGGTCCTGCAGATACAATTTCCCTTTACCTGTCTTCACCTCCCTTCCCCCATCCAAATCTAACTTCCCCTGATTGACTTTATTATATACTGTTACAGAGTTCTGCTTTCTTTCTGTGTTGGAATTGCAATCAGCAAGTAATATGGCAAAGTCAGCCTTGAAGGGCTGTTGTTAAGCTATTTAAGCAACTGAAGTGTACTTATGTGCTCCTTAGTGCATCAAGTGGTCACAGGTGAGGTTGCAATGGAAAAACCCCAAGCACACATTTCTTTGTTTAAGGTGGGCTCATGCCCACTTCCTTTTTGTTCAGGAAGCAACTATTAAGGATCTCAGCTCTCTCCATCCCCTGATGTGTGAGATGTAGTCTGCCTGCAGCCTCACCATTAGAGGCTTGCAATGTATTTTCTTTTTAACTACTTTTTAGCTTCTGTACTCTGCTTCAGTAGGAGACTGAAAGATGAATATATTTCAGTAAATAATCTTTCCAGTTAAGATTTATTCTCTCTGGATCCGTGCCTCATCCACAAAGGTAACTAAGAACTGCATACTTTAAAAATGCTCTGTTACTCTGCAGCACTAATTTTCTAAAAGGAACAAGACTAGTTCAAAATCCCAACATTCTGTAGTCATGATTCTGGACCACTTCCTTGCTTCCGTTGTTCATTTTCTGTCTCTGACTTGGAGGCACACTTTATATGGCATCCTGCACTTTTAAGATGACATGGCATTTTAATTTGGATATTAGTTTCCATGTCAGCTGCTGTAATGGTTCCCTAGGTGACAGTAAGTTTGAAATTTCAATCAGTTCACTGGCATGGTGCTCCAAAATTTGTTTCGATGATTGTTTAGCACAGGCCTAATAAGCGCAATCAAGCTTGTAATGGAAAAAGAAGTTTATTGAGCAGTCAAGTCTCATGAATTGGAAAGGCTCTTTTTTTCTTTTTTCTTTTTGGACCATTGTTCAGGGCTCAACAGGTTGGGAAGTCTTCACTCTAGCTTTGCCTAGGAACATCGGAGTTATACTTCGGCCCCTTTAAGTGTCCCTTCCAGAACAAGGATGCTTCAAAAGCCAGCTGTTGTGGCAGGAATTCTGTTGACTCCAACACTTTTTGAATTCTGACATAGCATGCCACAAAATGGCTGCCATGGAAGGTGGAGGCAACTGGAAAATGGCTGCTGTAATGTATCTTCAGTCACCTGCTGGTAAAGCAGCATTTAAGAAAAATCTGCACAGCCAATCAGAAGTCTTTCTGGGCAGAAGCTCCATCTGGCCACACCCACTTCCTACAAACTTTTGTTGGGCACCATAAAAAAAACACCATCATTCCTATGGAATCCTTGAGCTTGATTGTACATCCCATAATTTTCCAGCTTGCTAACTCTTTCCTAACATTTCTCTACAGTGGGCCATTTTGTGATTCTGCTGTTTGTAGAAAACAGTTCACATTATAAGGGGATGTTTTGTTGCAAAATCAAATGTATACTGCAGTCTTTCAAAAAGATGCCCAAAAGAGATTAGCTTGTTTGTAGCATTTTGAGTTGTCTAGAAACTCACTTCCTTTAAGACATGGACCATTTCTGCATTTGAGACATACCTTTTTTTAACCTTGTTTTGGATTTCCATTTTGGTCTGCCTGCAGAGACTTATGGATTCTGAGAGATTCCTCTGGCACTTCCATACCAACCTTGGTGGAGGACTGGCAGTCCCACCTAATGGCCACTATTAACAAGACTGCTCCTAGGCGCCTTCTCCGCCTTCGCCTCAAACTGGCTCCACGGTATACCCAGAAGCCTTGGGAGAGGAAGAAGGAAGTGAGACGGCTTGAGCGAGTGTGACAGAAGACTTATGATGAGGTGACAAGGACATCTCATTGCCCACTTATGAAGGCATATGAGAATGCGGTGAAAGAAATGAAACAAGACATCTACGCCGCTGAAATCGCATCTGCAAGCTCTTGCCCAGCGTAAGTGTGGCAATTGGTAAAAACCTCACATGATGACTGGCCCAAGGTTACCCAGTGAGTTTCATATTACAATAGAGGATTTGAACCTTGATCCCTCACATCTTGCTTTAGCATGCTGACCACTCCACCTGAGAGGATCTTTAATTACTCCTAATGAACAGGCGTCATTGATGAAAAAGAAAGCTCTTTATTAAAATAATAAGAAAATGGACATCACAGAAACTTTGCTAAGACTGAAGATCCTAATCTAACTACCCCTTTATCTATCCTTTGCCCCTGAACCTTGCCTGTGCCAAAGTCATTTGGGCATGAAGATAGGCTCTGAGTGAAGGTGATCACTGGGATCCATTCCGCACGACTTCAAAGTAGCAGAAGGGTTGAAAATTGTAAACGCTACTAATTTGCAGTTCTGCAAAACATCGCACACAATCTGCCACACTCCTAAAACAATCCTGCAAAAAGCTATTCGTTGTAGCGCTTAAAGGGAAATTGGGAAAAGTGGATTCACCCTCCGAAAAGCGCTACACTCTTGCAAACAATCTGCAACACTAGCAAAAAAGACCTGTGCATTCCCATTGTTGCAGTTCCAGCAAAGTCCCTCTCCCTGGCTCTCTCCTCCGAACTTCCGGCGAGGCGATCGCCATTTTTTTTTCTCGGAGTGAGCAGAAAGCAATGAACCGGTGAGCCTTCATTCACCCAGCGAATCCCTCCACAGAAGTGCTTTAAAGTTCCCCTAAGTCCCCAAGCACAACACAGCCCCGTTTGCCAGTTCCCTTAATTTTTGGCTGAAAATCGCACCCGTGCGGGGGGGGGGGTTCTTTTCACTCGGGGGGAGCGTGGCAATGATAAATCGCCAGCTCACATGCCAGCTGCCAGCTAAATGGTGCTCTCTGTTGCAACGAATTAACGCATATTCGTTGCAACGTGTTTTTTGTTTAACTTTTCTTAAAGGGAAAGGGGCTTTCCTGGAGCATGATACCAACCGCCCATTGGCTGTTTGTTTGACTGACGGCTAGGGGCGGGAAAAAGCACAGGAAAAATCGCTTCCTGTCTAGCAATTTTTGCAAGATCAGAAACCTGTGGGAAACGAATGAAATGCTACTGGATTCCACTAAAAAAGCAGGTATGCGTAATGCCGAGATTGCACTTTTAAAAATAGCATTTCCGCTTTGTGGGACCAATTGGCAACATTGGTCCTTGTGCGAAACACCCTGGGTTTTAGCACCCCAGGACAGTCAGTGACAAAAGATCCAAAACCAAGGCCATGGAGCTGAAGATCAAAGAACCCCATATAACCCTGATGGGTTGCAATCAGAGTTGCTGCCGCTGGCATGACCATTGGCAGGAATTAAATCACAAAGCAGAAATATACAAAATCAAACCACAGAACAGAAATATGCAATGCAACACATCATGACACTGTAGCACGGCAAAGCATCGCGTAAGTATGACAAGTCAAAGTATGGCAGAAGCATAACATGATTATGACACCACCAAGCTGGGGTCAGTAATATGGATCATGTTAACGTATAGCAGAGCAAATACTGCACAAGCCGTGCTGCAGAGAAGCTCTGCAAACAGGCAACAGGGCTATACGGATATTGTTGCATCTGTACAGGAGAAAAACATTGCCTGTTATTGCACATTAAGCCAATTAGCTATGTAAACAGGGCAACAGATTCTGATTTGAGTTAATTTCTCCTATTGTGTGGATGAACTTGCTTGGCTAAATGATTAAGGAGTGTGGCCTCTATGGCTAGTGTTGAGCGTATTGCAAATTATCACAAACAGGATCTGAATTATGCAATTACTGTCCTGCTTTTTGTGTTGCAAATACTTGTGCTATTTTCCAGTTCATTTTGGTGGTTCCAGACTTCTAAAAGGGTTGCTAGCTCTGGGCTGGCAAATATCTGGAGATATTAGGAGTGCAGCCTGAGGACGGTGGGGTTTGGGAAGGGGGGGGGGTGATTTCAGGGAACATGAGGCCTCAAGAACTGCACACAGTACTCCAGGTGTGGTCTGACCAGGGCCGCATACAATGGGAATATGACATCTTGTGATTTTGATGTGATGCCCCTATTGATACAGCCCAAAATGGCATTTGCCTTTTTTACCGCTGCATCACACTGCCTGCTCATGTTTAGTTTACAATCCACAAGTACCCCAAGGTCTCGTTCACACACAGTGTTACCTAGAAGCGTATCCCCCATCCAGTAGGCATGCGTTTCATTTTTCTGACCCAGATGCAGAACTTTACACTTAATTTTATTAAATTGCATCTTGTTCTCATTTGCCCATTTTTCCAAATGAGAACAAGATGCAATTTAATAAAGATAAGTGTAAAGTTCTGCATCTGGGTCAGAAAAATGAAACGCATGCCTACTGGATGGGGCAACCCTACCAAATCCTCTCAGGGTCGGCAACCCTACCAAAATCCATGGTTATTGAACATCCCATTTTTATTTTATCATTTGTGATTGTCCTGGCTTACTCTGTATTACTCACCTTGAGGCCCTCTGAGAAAAGGCAAACTATAACTAAAGTAAAGGTGGACTGAAATACACACCATCTTCCCAGTTAATCGCCCCCAACCACGAGCTAGTTACTTTCCCAGTTTTGATTAGTTACCACTAGCAGAACTGGAGTGTTCCCAAAGGACATTCCTTTTTATCCCATTTGTCCCCAATCACCCCCCTTTCTTTTTTCTTTTCGGTTATACGGATATGCTGGCCACCGAGAAGCACAACTTCATAAAGCATATTGAACTTCTGAATTACGGCCTGACACTGCTTGATTACGGCGAATATGCGAAGAATAAAAGTTAACATACTGTGAGGGTTATTTATTGCTGTAAATTTAAAGAAGGGCACACAAAAGAGAGGGTGTTTTTTTGGAAGGAAAGAAATCTGCCATAAAAATCACAGTGTCATTAACACCAGCAAATCATATTTCCTGGAAGCCAGAACATTTGGAGAGTCAAAACGACCTCTTGATGAAGAGGTTTCTGGAGCAGTACAATTTCTTTCATGGCAAGGCTAATAAAAGAGCCAAGAATAAGTGGAGTCAGATGAAACGAGCAGTCGGTTAATTCTCATTTGATCTGATAGTGAGAGTTATGGAGACTGGGCATTTTGAAATATACCTTAAAGTGGCAAGAGAACAAATTCATGGGTGAGGGGGGCTGGTTTGGTTTGTCATATCTTATTGATGCAGTGGGAGCCAAAGCAATGACATTTCTTCCTCTTCTTTAGTCTCTCCAGTCCTGAAATGGTTTCTCTCCTGTCCCTGCAGTGACAAGCATGGCTCTGGGTATGTCACCTCACTGCTGAGGGAGAGAAGCCCACCATAAAGGAGGTAGGAACACTGCAGGTATTATATTGGGAAACTTGTTATTCATTAGGGGTGGCAACATGAAGATTGGCCAGTGTCCCACAATTGTGTAAATACAAGTGAAAATTGGATTAATGCATCATAAAGCATCATAAGAGACTGATACATCATGACAAATATATGTGAGACCCAATACAGACAACATGTTGGACACTTGCGCACGCAGTTTTGGTTGCACAGCATACGCACACATACCAAAAGAGAAAAGGCACAAACTGGATGCTAGAGCTCAGAAATGCATTATGGTAGGCTATGCAGCTCAGTCTAATGCCTATAGAATTCTTGATCGTGTCACAAGAGAGGTAACCATCTCGAGATCAGTCCACTTCGAGGAAGGCCAATGACCTCAAGCTTCAGAGGAGGCAGCTATCGAAGCAGGAGACCTGATGGTGTACCCAGATAACAGCTACAGCTCAGAAGAAGAAGAAACTGCGAATCCAGACCAGATGCAGCCTGATGCAGAGGACTCCAGACATCCAGTAGAGATGCCTGCAGATGCTCCAGACGTCGCACCAGCGATAGAGGGGGATCCCCGTCCAGCAAAGGGAGTTTCCAGTGTTACGCAGGATGCAGAGGGGGCCTTGGACGAGACACCAGAGATGCCCACTGAGATCCAATCCAACACAGAAACCCAGCTGAGACGATCACACCGCACTAAAAAGATTGTCCCACCAGACAGACTGTCCTACCTTGCAAGAACGGCGGAGCCAACTACACCAGCATCATGGAATGCCGTATCACTACTTCCACCAGCAGAAGCACAGAAATGGAAGGAAGCAGCTCAAGATGAAATATGCTCACTTCACGTAAATAATACATGGACACTTGCAGAACTACCTCCAGGAAGAAAAGCCATAAGTTGTAAATGGGTCTTTAAGCTGAAACATGATGCAGAAGGTCATGCAGAAGGTCATCCAGTGCTACAAAGCTAGGCTTATTGCACAAGGGTACTCACAGAAATATGGTGTGGACTTTGATGAAACTTTTGCTCCAGTTGTCAAACACACCACTGTAAGTACACTTTTAAGTGTTGCAGCCAGCAAGAATATGCATGTTGATCACCTAGAGGTCAAAACTGCTTTCTTGCACGGCAATCTGAAAGAGACAATTTACATGCAACAACAGCAAACTTCACAAGAAGTGAAGCTGACGCATGCCTGTACACAAAGTACAAAAATGAGAAATGGATTTATATGCTGATTTACGTAGATTATTTGATTTTGGCTTATGAGGATCCAGATAACAGCAAGCAGATTGTGCATCATCTGAGCAAAGAAGTGGAAATAAAGAATCTTGAACCAATAAGACACTAACTAGGAATCCAAATACAAAGAGATGAAACCGGAAGTTTCCTTCTCCACCAAGAGCAGAAAATCACAGACTTAGTAACACTTTTGAATCTTCGAGATTCTTCTCATGCACCACTGCCTATGAATGTAAACTACGTAAGTCAAAGAGATACAAGTGAGCTGCTAACAGGCAACATTTGATATCGCCAAGCTTTAGGTCAGCTCCTGTACATATCCACACTGGCTAGACCAGACATTTCAACTGCAGTAGGCCGCCTATGCAGAAAGGTAGAGCAACCCATTGTTAAGGATTGGCATGCTCTTAAGAGAGTTGTCAAATATTTGAAGGGCACTGCAGATCTTAAGCTTAAGCGACCGGCTAGTAGCTATCCCAAACTCGGGATTTTCACTGACGTTGATTGGGCAAGTGATCACGCAGACACGAAGTCAACCAGTGGTTTCCTGATCTTTTATGGCAATGGCATCATAAGCTGGGCTAGCGCCAAACAAGAGACTATAGCTACATCCACATCAGATGCAGAATACGTGTCTGCTGCCCACGGCTGCCGTGAGCTACAATGGATCTGTCAACTTCTGAAGGACTTGGGCACACAAGTAACACTGCCTATACCATTGAATGAAGATAACAAAAGCTGTATTCACATGTCTGATCGAGAAGACGCACAGAAGCGCACCAAACACATTGATGTGAAGCACCATCTAATAAGCCATATGCAGAAGGCTGGAACCATTGAAGTGATTTACTGCGCATCAAAAGAAATGCTAGCGGACCTGATGACGAAGCCACTTCGTGAACCCAGCTTCAGACATATTAGAAGCCAGATGAACCTTGTGTGTTAAGTCAAGGAGTCATCGAGAGGGGGTGTTGGAAAACAGCTCTCTGTGGGATGTCTCCTGACTTGTGGCGTGTAAACAGGACTCTCTTGCCATAGAGTTAGTGAGATAGATAGGACACTGACCACTCTCACCTTTGATCTCACTGACCTGTCCCTAGAGGGTAATTTCCTGTTTCCACGGTCCCCATTCTCTTTCTCCTCCATCTCTCCATGAAGCAACATGATGGCAGGGAGATGCCTCAAGCATCTCTCTCCATCCAGCTATTTAGAATAGAATAGGAACCTTATCTTTACCTCTATGTATGTAGTATTGAGT
Source organism: Paroedura picta (assembly GCF_049243985.1). Classification (NCBI taxonomy): domain Eukaryota; kingdom Metazoa; phylum Chordata; class Lepidosauria; order Squamata; family Gekkonidae; genus Paroedura; species Paroedura picta. Next base: position 129,183,021 of record NC_135374.1, read on the forward strand.
TCTTTATTAAACAGTTGTTATATTAGTTAAGCACCACGTTTGTGAACGTGTGTTTCTTTGTTTATTGTTTTCACTCCACACGCACTCTGCCAGCTGCTACGTTACTTGCCTCATCAAGGCACCCTGCTAACTTTAAGGATATCAAGACTTTACCAATCCTTAATATCCAACAGGAGGAAGGGGGACCCAGGGTGCCCCTTGAGCCCAAGTTAGAAGAAGAAGAGTTGGTTCTTATATGCTGCTTTTCCCTACCCGAAGGAGGCTCAAAGCGGCTTACAGTTGCCTTCCCTTTCCTCTCCCCACAACAGACACCCTGTGGGGTGGGTGAGGCTGAGAGAGTGCTGATATCACTGCTCGGTCAGAACAGTTTTATCAGTGCCGTGGCGAACCCAAAGTCACCCAGCTGGTTGCATGTGGGGGAGCGCAGAATCGAACCTGCCATGCCAGATTAGAAGTCCGCACTCCTAACTACGACACCAAACTGGCTCTCAGCCAGTTAGCAGCCAGACGGCTGCATGCGGTATTACTCTATCCTTCATGCCAGGCCAACCCTGGTTTGGGTGTTAATAAAGCTATGGCCTTGTTGATGCCAAAAGAAGGTGAGTTGTGTCTTCATTGGCCATATGCCACACTGCCAGGCAATGCTACTTCTGGACATTTTGCCGGTTCACTTCATTGCATTCCGTCTGCATAATGAAAAACTTCAAGGGTAAAAAAACTCTTTGTGTGTATACCGGGGAGTGGGGGAGCAGGACAAGTTTTTAAATTAACCTTGTGAGGCTTGTGCTTTCCTCTGGTTCATTAATTTAAAAGCAACTGTAGTTCTGTTCCTGAAGAGTTGATAACTTTTAGCAGTAACTATAAAAATGATTGGAAACCTCCATGCTTGGAACTGGCTGTGGTAAGAATGCGATTCAGCTGGTCAGCATGGGTTGGTAGGTCTTCCCAACACACTGATTCAGGGCAAGCTTGTTCATGCAACCTGTGGGAAATAAATGTCTTGATCCAAATAAATGTATCTCTTCAGAGATGAAAACTTGGGATATATCCTGGCTGCACAGTGGGGACTTTCACTCATACCTACCGAAGGGCTGCAAACCCACGTGGTGTGGTGGTGGTTAAAGAGCAGTGGCCTCTAATCTGGGGAACCAGTGAGTCCGCATCTCTGCATGCAGCCAGCTGGGGGGGGGGAGTGACATTGTATGGACATTTGAAACAATACATGAAGGCAATTCAAAAGAAGGAGAGTTGGTTCTTATATGCCGTTTATGTCAACCAGAAGGAGTCACAAAGCAGCTTACAATCGCCTTCCCTTCCTCTCCCCTGTGAGGTAGGTAGGGTTGAGAGAGCTCTGACAGGACCGCTCTACAAGAACAGCCCTAAGAGAACTGAGGCTAGTCCAAAGTCATCCAGCTGTCTGCATGTGGAGGAGTGGGGAATGAAACCCAGTTCTCCAAATTAGAGGCTGACGCTTTTATCCATTATGCCTAGCTGGCTCAACCCCAAAAGCGCAATGAAAGGGTAGAAAATGGAAGAAAGCCATTTCCCTCAAAAGTGGCTCAACCATACTTTCCTAACCCAATGCTGGCAAGTTTGTATGAACAGGTAAATCAATTCCATTAGCAACTGGTTACTACAAGTCTATCTTAAATGGCAGAATAAATCCATTAGCAACCAAGTACTACAATGGAATTCAAAAGCAGTTTGTACATGACCATAGGGTGGCTTCCCCATGTTCTATTATTACAGGGCAATGAGAAACACTTCTATTAGCTTTCTTTACACCATGCATAATTCTTCCTACTGGTACAATTCAATGCTTCATTGACATTTCACCCCCCCCCATTAAAAAAACCTGAGCTGCTTTATCCTCACCTCACCTAAGAATATGTTTGACACTATATTTAATCTCATAATCGTTGCTAATGCATAGAATATGTACAATTCTTCAAGAACATTTAGAATTTGGATCCTTTTCATAGAATCATAGAATAGTTGGAAAGCCATCTAGCCCAACCCTGGGCTCAATCATAGAATCATAGAGTTGGGTCATACAGGCCATCTAGTCCAACCCCCTCCTCAATGCAGGATCAGCCTAAAGCATCCCAGATAAGTATCTATCCAGCTGTTGCTCAGAGAGTGGTAGCTTATCACTTTCTTAGGCAGCTTATTCCACTGCTTAACTAAACTGACTGTGAAAAGCTTTGTCCTGTTATCTAGCTGATACCATTCTACACATAGTTAATCCCATTATTGTGGGTCCTCTCCTCTGCTGCCAATAGGAACATGTCTAAGGTGACCAGATTGTCCCACTTTTGGCGGGACATCTGGGGGCACCTGGCAAATTGTACTTACGTTGAAATTAAAAATTATATATTACAATACTATTTTTGCGTTCGATGCGTTCTATGAAACTTTTTGTTGCTCCATAAAGACCAAATTTTAAATCAAACCCCCCCCCCCCCGGTCAATGGTGTCCCGCTTTACCAATGTTAAAATCTGGTCACCTTAAACATGTCCCTGCCCTCCTCCAAGTAAGAACCTTTCAAATACTTAAAGAGAACGATCCTGTCCCCTCTCAACCTCCTCTTCTCCAGACTGAACATTTCCGAGTCCCTGAGCCTTTCCTCGTAGAGCTTGGTCCCCAAGCCCCAGATCATGCTTGTTGTTCTCCTCTGCACACTCTCAATTTTGTCCACATCCTTTTGGAAGTGAGGCTTCCAGAACTGCACACAGTACTCCCAGGTGGGGTCTGACCAAATGAATATTGAGATGACCAGAGTTCTTTCTTGCTCTCCATTATTTAATTTCACCCCCGGGAGTGCAGCAGATGATGCTGAGAATAGTCCATTGGCATCCAGGTCTTGTTGTCCCCAGCTCCTTTGTCAGAGCTGATATGTTGCAATGTAACATCCTGGAAGGATGAAGCTTGCCTGTCTTGTCTGGAAGTGCATTGAGCCTCTGATATGCCTGGCAGGGTGAGTGAGCAGTCGGGCAACATTGGCAGTTCCCATTGATACTTAGTGGCACTGCCATGTAATTCAGCATGACTCCTTTCCCACACAAACTTGCCTACTGTCACCAGGGGAGGAAACAAGAGCGCATGCATTTTGGGTTTTCAAAACAAAAGCAAAGGGAATCCATGTTTTTATCCAGTCATATCTGAAGATAGCAATTGATCAGTGGAGGGATTTTATTAATTCATTTTTGGATTTATATATTGCCCCTCTTGGATGTACTGTCTTCGGGCAGTTAAGAAGAAGAAGAAGAAGAAGAAGAAGAAGAAGAAGAAGAAGAAGAAGAAGAAGAAGAAGAAGAAGAAGAAGAAGAAGAAGAGTTGGTTCTTATATGCCACTTTTCCCTACCAAAGCAGCTTACAGTCGCCTTCCCTTTCCTCTCCCCACAACAGACACCCTGTGAGGTGGGTGAGGCTGAGAGAGCCCTGATATCACTGCCTGGTCAGAATGGTTTTATCAGTGCTGTGGCGAGCCCAAGGTCACCCAGCTGGCTGCATGTGGGGGAGTGCAGAAGAAGAAGAAGAAGAAGAAGAAGAAGAGTTGGTTCTTATATGCCGCTTTTCCCTACCCGAAGGAGGCTCAAAGCGGCTTACAGTCGCCTTCCCATTTCTCTCCTGGCATGCCAGATTAGAAGTCCGCATTCCTAAACACTACACCAAACTGGCTCTCGAATCTAAAAGCTCAATGAAACCAGTATATTAAAAACAAATTAAATACAGTTACATCAGCTGAGGTTACTGGGACTGAGAATAGTTTATAGCCAGCCGAGATGTTGGATGTTAGGAGGGCTCAGAGAGAGAGGGCTGAGAATGAGATATAGTTGGTCTCAACCATAGGCCTGGTGGAAGAGCTCCATCTTACAGGCCCTCTGGAAGTCAGAAAATTTGGGCAGTGTTCTGATCTCACTCAGGAACTCATTCCACCAGGCAGGAGCCAGGGCCAAGAAGGCCCTGTCTCTGATTGACACCAGACCCTCTCTCCTTAGGTCCAGGGATCCTTAGCTGGTTGGGGCTGCTTGATCAACAGGCACTCTGGGGAAACATTCAGAAAAGTGGTCCCTCAGATATGCAGGGTCCATAGCTCATAAGGCCTTAAAGCAGCCTTTTCCAACTTTTTGACTGGAGGAGCCCCTGAAATAAATGTTCAGGCTTCGAGGACCCCCAGAAGTGATGACAACTGGCTACACCTCTCTACCATGCCCCCAGAAGTGACATGTCACTGAAAGTGACATCACCACCTGCACCCTTCACCCTCTTTTCACTCCCTCCTCCAGCCTTAATTACTACTATGGTGGCTCCACCTCACGTAGGCTAGAAGAAGGCAGGAGCTGAAAAGATAGTTAGGACCCCCTCATACCATGCCACAACCAACTCCCCACCTTTGGTCTTTATACCCATGGCCTACCCTTCGAGTCCTCTGAGCAGAGGCGGCCAGTTTCTTAACTTATGGCCAAATTCATTAAGGTAGGAGCAGAAAGACCACGGACCACTTCCAGAGCTCCCGTGGATCACTAGGGGGTCCACAGACACCTGGTTGGGAATCCCTGCCTCAAAGGTTAGAACCACGACCTTGATCTGGGCAGCATGCCAGGTGGAGCACAATGGGCAGACGAGGGTGATGGGGAAAAGTCTGAGTCGCAGCCAAATTATGGAGTCCCCACAGGGTTTTCAAGGCAAGAGATGATCAGAGGTTGCAAGCCTGGACAGCCTTCATTGGTAGTTGACAGGAAACCTCCATTCCTTTAATCCAGAACACAACTTAATCCTGAGATGTCCTTGGGATCTCGCTGTTGTGGGTGTGGATGGAGAATTGGGGAATCTATAGCATACTACGTTAAGTGTGAATTGGAAGTATTGCACAAATTCTGTATCCAGATGATGTGTGTGTGTGTGTCCCCTGCTTTTACTACTTACTGGGAGAGGGAGGGGGTGAAAATTGAATGAAGCATTGAATGGTACAGATTGACAGAATTATGCAAGGTGTGAAGAAGAAGAAGAAGAAGAAGAAGAAGAAGAAGAAGAAGAAGAAGAAGAAGAAGAAGAAGAAGAAGAAGAAGAAGAAGAAGAAGAAGAAGAAGAAGAAGAAGAAGAATTGGTTCTTATATGCCGCTTTTCCCTACCCGAAGGAGGCTCAAAGTGGCTTACAGTCGCCTTCCCATTCCTCTCCCCACAACAGACACCCTGTGAGGTGGGTGAGGTTGAGAGAGCGCTGATATCACTGCCCGGTCAGAACAGTTTTATCAGTGCCGTGGCGAGCCCAAGGTCACCCAGCTGGTTGCATGTGGGGGAGCGCAGAATGCCAGATTAGAAGTCCGCACTCCTAACCACTACACCAAACTGAAGAAAGCTAATATACAGAAGTGTAATAACAGAACTTGGGGAGGCCATTCTATGTCTATTTTCATATTGCCTTTGTATTCTGTCATAGTAACTGGTTGCTAATGGAGTTTTGTTTACTGTCGTTTTAGGCAGACCTGCTGTTGTAGTAATCAGTTGCTAGAGATATTAGAAACTGCTTTCTTCTATTTTCTATCATATCATTGCCCTATTTGGCAAATTCTATGGTTTGAGCCAGCTTGGGGTAATGGATAAGAGCAGCAACCTCTAATTTGGAGAGCTGGGTTTTATTTCCTGCTCCTTCTCATGCAGCCAGCACTTGATCTTGGACTGGTCACAGTCCTAACAGAGCTGTTCTCATAGAGCAGTTCTGTCAGAGCTAATTCAGTCCCACCTACCACACAGGTTGTCTGTTGTGGAGAGAAGAAAGGAAGCTGATTGTAAGCCTCTTTGAGACTCCTTCAGGCAGTGAAAAGCAGAGTTTAAAAAAACAATTCTTCTTCTACCTGAAGGAGTCTCAAAATGGTATACAATTGCCTTCTATTCCTCTCCTCACAACATACAGGCTGAGAAAGCTCCAAGAGAACTGTGACTGGCCCATGGTCAGCCAGCTGGTTGCATGTGGAAGAGTGGGATATTAAACCCAGTTTGATGGATAGTCCCATTGTATACAGCACTGGTCAGACCACACCTGGAGTATTGTGTGCAGTTCTGGAGGCCTCACTTCAAGAAGGACGTAGATAAAATTGAAAGGGTACAGAGGAGAGCGACGAAGATGATCTGGGGCCAAGGGACCAAGCCCTATGAAGATAGGTTGAGGGACTTGGGAATGTTCAGCCTGGAGAAAAGGAGGTTGAGAGGGGACATGATAGCCCTCTTTAAGTATTTGAAAGGTTGTCACTTGGAGGAGGGCAGGATGCTGTTTCTGTTGGCTGCAGAGGAGTTGACACGCAGCAATGGGTTTAAGAAGAAGAAGAGTTGGTTCTTATATGCCGCTTTTCCCTACCCGAAGGAGGCTCAAAGCGGCTTACAGTCGCCTTCACATTCCTCTCTACAAGTACAACGATATAGGCTAGATATGAGGAAAAAAACTTTCATAGTCAGGGGGTTGGACTAGATGGCCTGTATGGCCCCTTCCAACTCTGTGATTCTATGATTCTACACAGCCCTCCTACTCCCAATACGGCAAGAATGTGTCATCAAGCACAGAAATTTTAGAAATATTGTTCCTAAGTAAATTGAAACCGAGGAATTTTGTATTGGTACTTCTGTGGAATTTTCATTTGGATGTTCTTGGAGAGCAAGCTCTCTCAGCCAGGGTTTCATGAACCCTGGGATTTCTTGAGAGCCCTGGAAGGGTTTCCTAAATTATGAGGATTAATTAATTTTGTAGAGATATTTGTTAAAATTGTTAAACGTTTATCAGGTGATGGGACTATATTTGCTCATGTTGACCTGCCCCCCTCCCAAAATGGCCCATAGTGGGCCTGGAGGGGGTGGAAAATGGAGGGGCCCCAGATGGGTGTGTGCACAGCTATGTTTTCCAACCATATTCTGCATTATCGCACTACTATGGGGATTTCTTGAAGCCTGTAGAAGGTTTCAGGGGTTTCTCAACAGTAAAAAGGATGAGAAAGGCTGTTGTAGCGCTTTGCATAGTTTAATTATGTTTATTTGGTCTGTTGTAACCTTCCCCTAAACGGTAATGACTGGGGAAGGCACTGGCAAACCACCCCGTATTGAGTCTGCCATGAAAACGCTGGAGGGCATCACCCCAAGGGTCAGACATGACCCGGTGCTTGCACAGGGGATACCTTTACCTTTACCTTTAACCTTCCCCTGAGGCTTAGGGCAGGATAGAAATACAACAATAAATAAATAAATCAATAAATAAATGGTCTCTAAGAAAGGACTGAGTTTTGTCACAGGGTTTAAAAGCGGAAGAGGGAATTTTTGTGCCAATCTTCCTAATTATCTTGCAATGTTATCATATTTGCTTCGACATTCATCTCACCAGCTGTAGCATGACAGGTTTAGTGCCAGATGGTGCCTTGAAACCCAGGCACATATAGTTATTCACAGGCGCCAAGAGTTAAGTTGCAATAGTCTCCCACTCCCAGGTCGAGCGTCTGAAGACGAGAGAGAAAGGGCAGATTAGAATAGCAACTTTACTGTCACATGCAAGTATGTGCTGATGGTCTCCCACATAAGGAAACACTGAGTTATCAATGGTGACATAACCAGAGCAATCCTAAACAGTTTTGTCATCTTCTAAGCCCACTGTCATCATTGCACTGAGGAAGACCCAGTAGGGTCGAAATGCATTTGGTCTGTTCATATGCAGTTAGATCTGTATAGTTTCTTAATATAGTTTTGACTTTGTTTTTAACCTAATATTGGTGCACTTCAATAAATAATTGACCTAATCTCCTGGATCTGCTCATCTCCAGACTATAAAGATCAGCTCCCCAGACAAAAATGGCTGCTTTGAAGGGGTGACTGTATAGCATTGTATCCCACTGAGGTTTAGGGATGCCAGCCTCCAGGTGGGGTCTGAGAATCCCCTGGAAGTACAGCTCATCTCCAGGAAGTTAAGCTGAACGGAAAGCTCTTTCCTCTCACATGCACCCCTTCTAAAGGAATGCATGTGGGCCCAGAATCCACTTGGTTGCTTGGGTGGTAACGTCTGCCCTTCTGAAGCCTGAGACCTACTGCTGGCAACTGCAGTCCCTGTTGTTGTCTGCAAGGCCAAGTCATTGCCTAATAAAAGTGGATCACCTAGTTTCCCCCAAAGTCTCACGGTCTACTTTCCTGTAAAGTTAACTCCACTTGAAATTCTGGGCCACTTATGCCTTTGAGTTCATAGGAGATTTTATTTACCAGGCCAAGCTTGAAAAAAGTCACTTTAGTTCCCATGTCTCTCCAGCCATTTACTTGTTCCCTATTTACAGATTCAGGCTGTAAATATTCTTTATTTAGATCTTCCCTCACCTTCCAGACTCACAGGACTGATATTGATTTGTCTGTCTGCACCCCAAAATAAAACAGCTGATGGTAAGGTCTGGCTAAAGCCCATAGCTCAGGAGGGACACAGCCACACCACTCCACCCCAACCGCAGTCTGCGAGCATCTACCATCCTCTCTAAATCACTGCTCATCTCTAGATTATAATGATCAGCTCTGCAGGCAAAAATAGCTAGTTTGGAGGCCGAACTGTGAGGCATTGTACGATTTTGAAGTCCCACCTCCCAACATCCAGGAATATTTCCAACCCGGGGTAGCCAACATCCAGGTGGGGCCTGGAGAGATCATGGAATTACAGCTCATCTGCAGACTATAAAGATCAGCTTCCCAGGCAGAAAGGGCTGCTATGGAGTTTGGACAGGGTTGTTGTGAAGAAGAAACATATAAGGCCTCTCATGCAGGTTGTTGTGAAGTTGAAAAACTTCAGGCCTACAGCACAGGGTTGTTGTACAGATGAAACAGGAGGCAAAAGAACCTCCGCAACAGCATCCAGTTTCACCTGCACAACAACCTTATTTGGTAGATCTCAATTCTACAGAGAGTTGCTTTGCTGTTTCTTCTCTCCAACAGCATGGCTGGCCACAGCAGTATTTTAAGTGAGAAGGGGCTTTTCTGAGGCCGCCCTGTCAGCCAAGAGTTTGGCAGAAGGGGAAAGCTCCTCCCCCCTCAAAAGGAAAGCACAAGTGCCCCCATAGACTCCTCTGCATTGCTTTCAGAAGGAAATGCCTCCCTAGCCTCAGTCAGGGGCTGTTAGAGGCTCCTTCACAGCAGGCGTCAAGGGAGGGGGAAGGGAGAGCACTCATCAGCCTCCTGCCAGCTCTGTCAGTGGTCTGAGGCAAAGTGAGGGAAGTTGTTGGATGTGGCAGTTAGGACAGCCTTGGGGTAAAAAGGACTGGTGTGTCCTGTCCAAGCCTATGTTCTCACCCCCCTCGGCAGCCCTACTGACTTCTCCCTGGGGTGGCCAGGGGCAGACTGGCAGACTGGCCAGGCAGGGGGCAGGCTGTGTCGCCTCCCTATTGGCCTGAAGTCCGGGGGGCAGGGCCAGTCCCTTCCAAATGGTCCGAAGATCGGACTGGCCCCGCCCACTCTCCGCCCACCTAGGCCTTAGCTTTTTAGTATACAGCAAAGCTGTTTTAGATGTGGAGTTTTAATTTCTATGTAACCCGTGGCGAGACGGCGAAATGGATAGCGGTGAGTAATAAATCTAATTAATAACAATAACAATAATAACAATAACAATAACAACAATAACAATAACAACAATAACAACAACAACAACAACAATAATGAGATGATCATTTTAAAAAATTAAAACTTAATATTTAATATTTCATTTTCTTATGTATTTTTATCCTTCAAAGCCTCCAGGGAAGAGTAGGGTATGAATGCAAAATTAATAAAAAGTAAAGCTCCTTAATAGGTTTTATCTTCACCTGGGCCAATTGGGAACAGAAAAAGTAAGCTGCTCTTGTCTGTAAAAACCAGTTTTCATAGAATCATAGAATCATAGAGTTGGAAGGGGTCATACAGGCCATCCAGTCCAACCCCCTGCTCAACGCAGGATCAGCCCTAAGCATCCTAAAGCATCCAAGAAAAGTGTGTATCCAGCCTTTGCTTGAAGACTGCCAGTGAGGGGGAGCTCACCACCTCCTTAGGCAGCCTATTCCACTGCAGAACTACTCTGACTGTGAAATTTTTTTTCCTGATATCTAGCCTATATTGTTGTACTTGTAGTTTAAACCCATTACTGTGCGTACTTTCCTCTGCAGCCAATGGAAACAGCATCCTGCCCTCCTCTGACCTTTCAAATACTTAAAGAGGGCTATCATGTCCCCTCTCAACCTCCTTTTCTCCAGGCTGAACATTCCCAAGTCCCTCAACCTATCTTCATAGGGCTTAGTCCCTTGGCCCCAGATCATCCTCGTCGCTCTCCTCTGTACCCTTTCAATTTTATCCACGTCCTTCTTGAAGTGAGGCCTCCAGAATTGTACACAGTACTCTAGATGTGGTCTGACCAGTCCCGTATACAATGGGACTATGACATCTTGTGATTTTGATGTGATGCCCCTGTTGATACACCCCAAAATGGCATTCGCCTTTTTTACTGCTGCATCGCACTGTCTGCTCATGTTTAGCTTATAATCCACAAGTACCCCAAGATCTCGTTCACACACAGTGTTACCTAGAAGTGTATCCCCCATCCAGTAGGCATGGTTTTCATTTTTCTGACCCAGATGTAGAACTTTACACTTATCTTTATTAAATTGCATCTTGTTCTCATTTGCCCATTTTTCCATTGTGTTCAGATCTCGTTGAACTCTGTCTCTATCTTCTGGAGTATTTGCCAGTCCTCCCAATTTGGTGTAATCTGCAAACTTAATGAGCAGTCCCTCCACCCCTCTTCTAGATCATTAATAAATTTGTTAAAAAGTACCGGCCGAGCACCAAGCCCTGAGGTTCCCCGCTACTCACCTCTCTCCAGTCTGATGAAACACCATTGACAACAACTCTTTGAGTGCAGTTCTCTAACCAATTCCCTATCCACCTAACTATCTGAAAATCCAGATTGCAGTCCTTCAATTTATCCCTCAGAACATCATGAGGAACCTTATCAAAAGCTTTACTAAAATCCAAGTAAATGGTATCAACCTAATTCCCATGATCCAACAAACCTGCTACTTGATCAAAGAAGGAAACCAGGTTCGTCTGACAGGATCTGTTGGAGACAAATCCATGCTAACTTCCCTGCATCACCAAATTGCCCTCCCGATGTTTGCAGATCGCTCCCTTTAATATCTGCTCCAATACCTTCCCCGCAACAGAGGTCAGACTCACTGGTCTGTAGTTTCCCGGGTCATTCTTCCTCCCTTTTTTGAAGATCGGAATAACGTTTGCTCTCTTCCAGTCCTCCAGGACATCTCCAGTCCTTAAAGAGGTCCCGAAGATGATGAACAAGGGTTCCTCAAGTTCTCCGGAAAGTTCTTTAAGCATTCTCGGGTGCATTTCATCTGGCACAGGGGATTTGAACTCACCAGTGTAGCTAAATGCCTCTCAACAACCTCTCTGTCCATGTCAACCTGCCACCCAGAAGCTATCCCTTGGCTACTGTCATCTCTAGATGTGCCTAAACCCTTTGACCTGTGGGTAAAAAACAGATGTAAAATAGGCGCTGAGCCGTTCTCTGCATCCTCCATCAGAGTTTGTCCATCTGTACCCAACAGTGGGCCTATTGACTCCTTTATTTTACGTTTGCTCCTCACATAACTGAAAAATCTTTTCTTGTTACAATGGGCTTCCCTGGCCAATCTTAGCTCACTCTCAGCTTTGGCCTTTCTGATGATTGATCTACAGTGCCTAGTAACCTGTAGGTACTCTTCTTTAGAGCTCTGTCCTTCCTTCCATTTTCTGAACATTTCCCTTTTCTTTCTTAGTTCCTCTTGAAGTTCTCTGTTCATCCAAATAGGCTTCTTAGAGCCCCTGCAGTGTTTTCGTCTTTCTGGGATAGACTGTATACCATGAGACTGTATACCATGAAATCTGTGTTTCTGTTTTATTTCCTTGTAAGGATTTGTGTGTGTTTGTGTGCATGTGCTTGAAGCTTGCTGCTGCCAGTAATTCATTGAAATTCATCTATGTGTCTGGATCATAATTTAGCATATGTATATGACCCATGTAAAAAGGGCCCCTAACAGTATCTGGACAAATTAAAGGTGTTATTCTCAGATACTTTTTTTCCCTTTGCTGAGTCCAAAGATATTTTCAAGGCCAAGATGGCATTGTTTTCTGTGCAGTAAGCACTTTCCGCTCAAGGCCATCGTTGTCAGAAAAGTGTACAAAGCCACTGAGATGGACTGGAAGGAACAGTTGGAGATGAAACCATTCCAGATAAATGTTGGCAGGCATTCTGTGTCCTCGGAGCTGCATTTACGTAACTTCTACTTGCAGTTTTAATACAATGATTTTAAGGGGGAAAGAAAAGTTATACCTGACATGGGGCTACTGCTGAAAATGGTGCTGCTTTTTCAAATTCTTCCTTTACCACTTATGGAATTTTGACACTTCTTTATGATTTCACAGTTTGTGTTTCCTTTCCCTATCCCTGCATAATCGGCTGCTACAAATATATTTATTTATTTACTTACTTCACTTATAGCTCACCCTTTTTTCTGAGACTCAAGGCATACTTCAAAGTTTGCGTGTGTGAGTGTGTTTTAGGTGCTATCAAGTTCCGTCTAACTTATGGCAACACTATGAAGTAATGTTCTCCAAGACATCCTGTCATAAACAGCCAGAAGGGGCGTGGTTTCCTTGGCCAAGTCTATCCATCTTACATTGGGTCTTCCCCTTTTCCTGCTGCCTTCAATGTTTCCTAGCATTATTGTCTTATCTAGTGACTCATTAGCCTCAGTTGGTTCATTTTAGTTTCTAGGGAGAATTCAGGCTTTGTTGTTGTTGTTAGGTGCGAAGTTGTGTCCGACCCATCGCGACCCCATGGACAATGATCCTCCAGGCCTTCCTGTCCTCTACCATTCCCCGGAGTCCATTTAAGTTTGCACCTACTGCTTCAGTGACTCCATCCAGCCACCTCATTCTCTGTCATCCCCTTCTTCTTTTGCCCTCAATCGCTCCCAGCATTAGGCTCTTCTCCAGGGACATTACTTCATAGTGTTGCCATTCAGGCTTTAAATCAGCCTTTCTCAATGATTTTACCATCGAGACGGACGGACGGAGGGGCAGGTGGGCGAAAGAACGGGCAGGCGGGCAGACAGATGGGCGGACTGACTGACTGACTGACTGACTGACTGACTGACTGATTGATTGATTGATTGATTGATTGATTATAATGGTCATATAGTATAAGCTATCCAATAATGTGATAAGGCTAAGATTATAGAAACAGTGGAAGCCCTACGGGAATGCCAGAGAGCCTGAACAGAAGAAGAAGAAGAAGAAGAAGAAGAGTTGGTTCTTATATGCCGCTTTTCCCTACCCGAAGGAGGCTCAAAGCGGCTTACAGTTGTCTTCCCATTCCTCTCCCCACAACAGACACCCTGTGGGGTGGGTGAGGCTGAGAGAGCCCTGATATCGCTGCTCAGTCAGAACAGCTTTATCAGTGCCGTGGCGAGCCCAAGGTCACCCAGCTGGTTGCATGTGGGGGAGCGCAGAATCGAACCCGGCATGCCAGATTAGAAGTCCGCACTCCTAACCACTACACCAAACTGGCTCTCTAGTGTTGTTATATCAGAAATCATAGACAACATGTTTTGATTTTGCAGAGTATAAGAGTATAAGAGTATTTCGGGTTCATTAGCACAACTTGAACTTTCAAAGGGCTTTATTAAGGATGACTTTTCAGCTGCCAAATATGGTCAAGCTTCAATGGGGGGGAAATGGCACCCGTACTCAAGCCTGTTTTCAGAAGGTGGAGGTTAAGGTTCTTTTTACCCCTAGACTCTGTGAATGATTTAGAGTGGTCAGTTCATATATAATTTGTTGTAAATTAGGAGGTAAGAAGCACTCAAGCAAGGGAAGGAAGAGATTCATTCAACAGTTTTAAGGGAATCCTATCTGTAGCCTACAACTCTGCTAGAAACTGCAACACCAGACTGGGTGTTAATAATGATTGCCTTGATGCTTATAAGAGCCTCTTGTGGTACAGGGTGGTAAGGCAGCAGAAATGCTGTCTGAAGCTGTCTGCCCATGAGGCTGGGAGTTCAATCCCAGCAGCCGGCTCAAGGTTGACTCAGCCTTCCATCCTTCCGAGGTTGGTAAAATGAGTACCCAGGTAATGACTGGGGAAGGGAATGGCAAACCACCCCGTACTGAGTCTGCCATGAAAACGCTGGAGGGCGTCACCCCTGAGCTGGTCTGGGAACATGGCCAGGAAATGTGGCCAGGGAATACGGCCAGGGAACGCAGCCAGGGAACATGGGTTCTTCCATGTTCCTGGAGATGATGCAGGTGCCAGTGAGGGCTAGGTCAGGCCAGCTTCATGCATAATTGGAGGAGCTGGGCCTTTGGCCTTTGGCCCCAGCTCCTCGCCTGACCTACAGCGTCCTTGCAGGGACACCTCTCACCCCTGTCAGCTCTGTGGAGCCATGGAGCTGAACAGGGCATTCCCCCCACCCCCACCTTGGTGGAAGAGTGATATAACACTCCCCACCATCGCGCAGTGGGGGCCCCATGCCCCCTTCCCCCTGCTGCTGGCTCCGGGCAGCAAGTCAGGCTTTCCAGCCCCAGCATTTTGCATGCATGCACAAAGCGCTGGGGCAGTCTGCATATGCCAGGGGATTCCATCCTCCATGCACACGTGGAAAGCACCGGGGCATGCTACCCTGATGCGATGCCTGGCAGCAGCCTGGTGTGGCTGCTGCCATGCATAATGGGTCAAAGGATCCTGGGAATTCTTCATCAACCTCCTCTTGGTTTGATGCAGATTGCTATGCTCAGAAAAAACATACATCAACTTTTTCATATTTAATTTATTAATTAAAATACAGATATTCCAACTTTTCCTTTTAGCTCAAGTCTTCTTCCAATTTAAGGAAGGAAGAGCTACTTAATTGACAGATGTCTCTTTAGGCTGGAAGAAGGCTATTTGGATGATATTTGGATCATCTCATTTGCTCTCATATATATACATTTATAAATATATAAAATCTTTTGAACTCTGGTGCTGGAGAAGACTCTTGCAAGTCCCTTGGACTGCAAGGTGAACAAACTGGTCAGTCCTAGAGGAGATCAGCCCTGCCTGCTCCTTAGAAGGCCAGATCATGAAGATGAAACTCAAATACTTTGGCCACCTCATGAGAAGGAAGGACTCCCTGGAGAAGAGCCTAATGCTGGGAGCGACTGAGGGCAAAAGAAGAAGGGGACGACAGAGAATGAGGTGGCTGGATGGAGTCAGTAGGTGCAAACTTAAATTGACTCCGGGGAATGGTAGAGGATAGGAAGGCCTGGAGGATCATTGTCCATGGGGTTGCGATGGGTCGGACACGACTTTGCACCTAACAACAACAATATAAATCCCATCTAATGCACATGCAGAAAGCTCAGAACTTTTGAACCACAGTGATTTCCCAATTTCTGCAATGAACAAAGTTTCAAACAGGGTACAAAAAACCGTTTGAAGGGGACATTGTGAGGTCACCTTACTTTGCCATGTGAATGGACATTAGAGGTGTGCAGTTGGATATTGCTGATCTTAAAAAGTTGGGGGCATTTTGATTATTTTGGGATTTATATTCTCCGCTATCTTCACAAACTCAGGGCAGACAACAAAATTGTATAATACATATAGAAACCCTATATAAAATGTAAGGTTAACTATAGATTAAGTACTTCTATTTGCTGTGCTGCCTGGAAGTGACTTAACAAGGCAACAATATATTTTTTTAAAAATGCTTCAATTCTGGAAGGTTTTCACTGGGTTGGATATAGGCAATATGATCTGATGCTGTGTTATGTTTGAACTAGAAAAATGTGCTCAGGATCTTGTAAGGAGATCAATAGAAAAACCCAAGTATATGTCCTGGGAATTTCTTTGTTTAAAGTGGGCTCCGGCTCACTTCCTTTTTCTTCAGGAAAAAAGACGCTCAGATTTGTGTGCTCTGAAGCAAGGAGCAGACTCCATTAAAGCTCTCTGCTTATGTGTAGGCATGTAGTCTGCTTGAGCCAGCCATAGGAGCTTGCAATGTGTTTTCTTTGTAACTACTCTAAGCTTTTATACTCTGCTTCAGTGAGGAGCCTGAAACAGATGAATATGATATATTTTTGCAAATAACCTTGCTGTAAAGATTCTCTCTTTTAAACCCAAAGCATCGTGAGTCTCGATCTGTGCCTCATCCACAAAGGTAAGTAATAACTGCATACTTTCAAAACTGTCTGTTACTCTGCAGGTCTAATTTCTGGAGGGATTTAGGGCAGAGTCTAGTCTGAAAGTCTCAACAGTAGCTGCCTCTTTGCTGGCTAAAGAGCCCTTCAGGATCTAAACCATTATAATTATTGCTCTAATAATTTGAACTATAAAAACAACAAAGTAGAAGCTCTACTGAAGCTGTTTGATATGAGGAAAAGAAATGTTTGTCCTTGTAGATCCAATACTACAGTTCAAAGCTTTATTTTTCTGGAGGGACCTAGGATCAAGTCTAGTCCTAAACTCCCAACAGTAACTTCCTTTCTTCTCATCTTCGACAGGTTGGCTGTTCCATGCTTTCATCATATTTAAAATCTCTTCCACATAATATATTTCTGATAAGGCCTTGGAGGAGGAGCATGTCTCATGGCTTAAGTGAATATAGTGCCACAGCACTTAACACCCACACAGGGCAGCTGTTCTGCCTCCAACTGGCTTTACTGTCTGTCCAGCAGCCATCCAATCACCTCCCATCTCCCACCCCTGACTACTCCCTCCTCCTTCCACTTCTCTCTGTGGCTTGGAGGCTGCAGATCCCTGCTGCATGAAAGCTGCCTCTGCTGGTGAGTTCCCTTCACAGGGGCCTACAGCCTGCGGCCTTTCCAAGTCCTGGGATGAGGGAAAGACCATCTGCAGAGTTCTTCCACCCCCAATCTAGTGCCCGTTGTATTCCTGAATGCAACTGACTTGGCCCCTAGTTATTCAGAAAAGAGGAATAGTAACATACCCTCCAGACCAGCACGAAGAGATTTGGCCCACAGATGGCTAATTGTTCCCACAGTTCTTTTGCTGAGGATCATTTTATGGGTCTGAAGACCCTTCGTTGTTTTGAATACAATTTAAATATTATAAAAAGCCCATTAGTAACAGAGACACTTTCCAAAGCTTTAAAAAGTTTGCCGGATTTATGTGGAAGCAGAGCCCTGCATATGACAGGAAGACTTATATCCAGCGTCTTAGCAATACAATAAGTTCTGTTTAAAATTAGAAATGTATATATAGTCATGGCAGTAAGCACAACGAAAGGGGGAAAGCTCCTTAAGTATAGAATAGTATTTAAGTTCGGGGGGGGGGAATACAATGACGGGAATTCATGCCAGATTTACTTGGAGAAAGAACTTCCAGAAATACCCTGGTCAAGGTTATCATGCTTGTTTGGCATGCTCCCATTAATAATATGGGCCATGAATGAAATTAATAGCTTGGGTCAGATGCTGAAAGCGACAGTGTTTTCTCTACCGATGCTAATGTAGTTGTGGCCAAATGCTCATCCTGAACGTTCGTTACAACTGCTAAAATGTTTTATTAGACATAAAGTGCCTGCTTTCCCATACCTGATTGGAATAACTGTTAAAGGGTACGAATCTCAAAAGAGGCCTGTATTCTGGCAAAAGCACTAAACCGAGATGCCTTATATTTTCTCATTATCTTGATCATCATCATCAGAAGAAGAAGAGGAAGAGTTGGTTCTTATATGCCGCTTTTTTTCTTTTTCTTTTTGCCAAGGGAAGTGTTTGCTGAGTGCTGTGTTTCATAACCGGGAACTGACGCCATGTGAGCTGATCTTGTGGGAAATTTTGGAGGCTCGTAGGGCTGCCACTAAAAATGGAGTTGTCATTTCCCTGCACCTGCCTGTCCCTGAAAATGCTGTTTAGCCAGGAAAGGAGTCTGCTTGCCTGAGTGAAACTGTGCAGACTGTGGAGGATTTTTTCCATCCCCTCCCAGTCTGTGCTTAGCTTGCTAGTTTAAGATGGCAGGCAACCCCCCTTTTTTGGTAGCATTCAGATCCCTTTCCTCAAACCCCACCCGCCCCCAGATCTTCAGAAACTTCCTAACGCAGATTCAACAACTGTGTTCACACATTACATGATGCCTCTGGTGTTAGAGGGCCTTCTCCACTGGGAAAAGAAGAATGTTGTTGCCACAAGTTTCTAAATGGTATTGTAGACTCTTCTTAGGTGCCATTGAGAGTGAAACCCTTACCACATCATGAGTAGGTACTTTGGTGCTGTTTCCAAAATGTCTAACCTACCCATCATCAAATACCCTCTGGTATAAAACCTACCTGCTTTCAAAAATATAGAAAATGAAAGTGCCCTCTGCACCATCTTGGGTAGGTAATTGAGCAGATGACATGACATATAGGAGGCCCCAGATTCAATTACTGGCATGTCCAGTTTTTAAAAAAAATGGGAAGTAGGTGATGGAAAAAGTTCTGCCTGAAGCTCTGAGGAGCACTGAGTAGACAATAGTGACCTTGATGGACCAATGGTTTGGTTTAGTATTGTCAAGACCATGTTCACATGTTCATTGTTCTCATGTTCTTGTCATGTTATGTTTCTTTGACCTGTCATCATGTTTGCCATGTGATGCTCCCTTAAGCTTTCCTTACCTTTAAGGCAGTGGTCCCCAACCCCCGGGCTGCGGCCCAGTGCCAGACTGCGAAGGCCTCGGCGCTGGGCCGCAGCTCCCTCTTCCTGCCCCCTCCGCAGCGAGAAGCTCGCCAGGCTGTGCGCAAATTGGCCACTGAAGAGCCGATTAGCTTGCAGCCCGGCAAGCTTCTTGCTTTGGGAGGTGGGGGAAGAGAAGCTTGCCGGGCCGCAAGCTAATTGGCCGCTTCGGCAACCGATTTCCTTGCGGCCTGGAGGGGCGGGGAGAGGGAACGCGACCGCCGGCATACCGGTGGCTCAAACGCGCATGCGCGTTTGCGTCCAGCGGGGGCACAAACGCGCACGTGTGGCAAGTCCGCGCATGTGTGCATGCACAGCGCTGCCGCGCGTGCGCGTTTGCGCCCCCGCCGGACGCAAACGCGCACGCACTGCAAGTTCGTGCATGCATGCTTGTGCGGGGGGCCGGGTCGCCCTCTCCCCACACCCCAGCGCAGCGGTTCGCGGCCTGCAAAAGGTTGTGGACCGCTGCTTTAAGGTACTTACCTTTAAGGCCATCCGCAGCCTGGGCTCCACTTATCTGAGGAACCACTTGTCTCCTTACGTCTCTTGCAAGGCTCTTCACTCTGCAGGGAGGAATTTACTAGTTGTCCCCAGGTGGAGTGCCTGGCCTTGAAAAGGCCTTTTCGGTCCTGACCCCAATCTGGTAGAATGGACTCCGGAAGAGCTAAGGGCCCTGACAGAGCTTTCAGTGTTCCACAGGGTCTGTAAGACAGAGCTCTTCCACCAGGCGTTTGGTTGAGATGAGGCTAGGAAGAGCTGCTCCCAATCTGTGCGGGCTTGGGAAAGCCACCAGGACAGGGGGTGGGAACAGTCTAATGGGTTATCCTGTTGTGGTTTTACCATCATCTTGGGATTTTACTGGGATATTTTACTGTTTTATGGGATTTTTAAGATTCATGTAAACCGCCACGAGCTGGCTGTTCCGGGAGTGGTGGTCTAAAAATTTTAAAATAATTAAATAACCTGGTTTTTGCCTTGCTTGAATTGTGTAGTAGTTCTTTTTAGATTAGGAGGCCTCTTTCTCATTATATCACTTGAGAGCATTTTATTATTTTGAACTTGTTTGGCTGATGTATTCTTTATTTAGGAATTCTCATATTGTCTAGGCTGTTGTGTACACTTTGTTGTAGGAATCTTGGCTTGGGAAACTGCAAGGCCTGTTACCTTGTGCAACATGCCAAGATTCAACCAGGGGTGGGAAGGGTCATAGGAGAAGAATAAAGGTATGCTTGTAAACTTGTTTTCAGTTTCAGCAAGGAACAACCTTGCTTCTGTTTATCATTTCCCGTAATAAACTTCTTGTCAACAACAAATTTGCTTATTGGGAAGTCAACAGAAGTTTGACAGGTATAAGGCAGCTTCCCGTGTGTTTTTGCATCAAAGGAAAACCCTGTGATCTAATTGTTACCATACACTCAGTCCTGAGACAGGGAACCACAGGGAGAATCTGTGCATTGTTGCTTAGCACACTGTGATATAGTTTGCATGCACTCAGCCTATGCCCAAATGCTCCCAGGTGTTGTACCGATAGATAGACATTATTGCAGGCATCATCTGCCAAACTGGAACCATCTGTGGCCAATGGTTAGTTATGCCATTAGAAGGCCACTGAGGTGGAAAGGCTGCACTGGCTATTGCCCTCATGCAAATATGAGAACAGTGTGCATACGGACAGATTTAAGGGCATCACTGTTATGGGCCCCAGGAGCTATTAAATGATGGGTATCAAAATGCTGAAAGAGCTGCTTTGACTTCTCCCTTGCAGTGATTAATAAAAAAAGTGCTTCTGGTGGTAGCAGAGAAATGTAAGAAGAAACGTTTTTGAAAGAGGGAGAACAATTGATTTTATAGTGTAAGACTGCATTATAACCTGAATGAAGTGATTTATGAATGAGAGGTGAATGTAGTCATTTTGCATAGTCTTGTAGGAGAGCAGGGGAGTGTTACTATTTTCTTCCCAAACAGTGAATTATATAGCTCTCCATTCCTAAAGTCTCCAAAAAGCTCTTAAAAACAATGGAGGGCTTTGGAAATTCAAAATGAGACAAAATCCGTTAATGCCAGTGAGTGTGTGTTTGGTAACTTGGTGCAGGGTTGCCTGGGAAATGGATCCCTTGAGGGCTTCACTGAAGACTAATTTTAGTTTGGGTGTTTTTAACTACAAAGTCTAGCATGACAGCTGTCCTTAACTCACCCTGTTGTCACTGTGTGTGGCAACAACTTCAGAAAATTCTATGACTGTATATATTACATAAAGCATTTCGGGCCAAGATTTGATTATTCCTTTAGTCTGTGTCATGGTCGGTCAAATCCCAGCTCATGTTTGATGACCCAGCAATGGGCTTTCAAGGCAAAGGGAGAAGTAGAGGTGGTTGGCCATGGCCTTCCTCAGCAGAGTCTTCCTTGATGATCCTGACCCTGCTTAACATCTCAGATACAACAAGATGGGGCTATACCAGGCTTTCTCCACTAGGGTTTTATGAAGCCCTGAGGTTTCTTGACTGCCCTGGAAGGGTTTGCCAGATGGGTGGGAATTAATTAATTTTAAATATTTTTAACGTATTAAATATTTATTGAGTGATACGGCCATATATGGTCACGTCAGCATCTCTCCCAAAATGGACAGTGATAGGCATGGAGGGGAGGGACCCCAGGTAGGCAGGTACAGAGCTATGCTTCCCAACTATATTCAGCATGATTGTTTCCTTTCTGGGGTTTCTTGAAGCCGGAAGAATGTTTCAGGGGTTTCTCAACAGTAAAAATGTATATATATATATATACACAAGTTTTTTTATTTTCATAAAGATAGAAATATAGAATGCAATACGAGTTATTAATACAAAGAACAGTAAAATAAAAAATATAATCATCATTTGAAAATGTACGATCCCACATTAACTACACAATGATATAAACTTTTGCCCAAAACTGAGTCTAAGAGCCATCCACATTTCCACTACATTTTTAAAAAAGGCCTATTTAGATATACAAAAGAGAAGTTGTTAATAATCAACCTACTTGAGAGATCGTAGACCTCACGTTAACTGCTTAATACAATCTAAGAGCTATCCTGACAGATATTTCTAGGTTTAAGTTAGATGCTTAACCTTAAACATTTCTTGTAGAACAGTATGAGTTTTGGCCCTGTATCAATACTCTAATGAAGGGAAAAGAAAGTAGGGCTTTGCCTTAAAGATGTACAAAAAAAAGAAAAAAAATTACTTGACCCATTCTAAGACCCATCCTGACAGGTATATTTTCAGATTTAAGTTGAGAGCTTAACATTAAAAGTTTTCTACAGATCAGTGTGAGCTTTGGCCCTATAACAATACACTAATAAAGAAAGAATAAAAAATAAGGGGGGGAAACCCCATTTTATATTTCCAACACTAACGATTATATTACCTATATGCCTACAAAAGAAAAGAAACAAGAGAGAAAAAAACACTGCTTCACCTTTTTCATAAAAATAGAAATATAGAATACAGTATATATTATTAATACAGAGAATAGTAAGTTTCCAGGTTTAGATTAAATGCTTAACATTAAACATAAAACAATATGAGCTTTCGGTCTTCTTAAGGGGGTCTCATCTCGAGGCTTGCTACATCTTGTCGTTCCCGTAGAGTTATATTCTGTCCCATTGGCCTTTGGAGAAAGTGCAGTTGTACTCTTTCCCACAGAATATGCATCGATAAATCTTGAGGCCGTTGCACCTCCTGGACTCCAGTATCAATACAATTTTTTCCCCAAAGAGCTCCTTTAAATTGGTTACTTTCACTACAGATCCATATATCTTTTGATTGATTTTTGTACACTGTTGCTTTGAGATGGCTGTATGTCTTTTTTAAAAGGGTGTCCTTATCTGGGCTGCAGAACTCCGACATCCCCTTTTCCGTCTCCAGAATTTCAAATTTCTCTTCTACTGTTGGTTTTCCACCTTGTTTAGAGCTGTCATCAGCCACTGTTATTGATCCATCATTCCTGTTGGAGACTTCTTCCTTGCCATCTTGGATCTGCTTGAAGATATTTTTGCCCAATCCTTCTGTAAATGCTTTGAAATCTTGGGTTTGTTTCTCTATTAAATGAGCCAATCTTTTTAACATAGACATGTTTTTTACTTAAAAAACAACAGCCAACATCAAACAATTTTACAAGTGGCCAGTAGAGGTCCTCTGTTTTATCCTCTAATGTTCCGGCACAGGCATGTGACGTATTGAAGTCAGTAAGGCAGATATTCTCGTGCTGGAACAGAGTTCTCGTGAGATCTTCCCATTCACAGCTCTTATCTCTTATCTCCGAAAACCAAAACAATTGCAGTAAGAGCTTTTGCCAATTAATTTGAGTTGATTTGAGTCCTTCTTCTGCTTAGTTAGGAGAATTAGCCTGCCTCATAACGAGGTGGCTTCGGGCAGAGCAGAGTAAAATGAGGGGGGAAACAAAGGACTTTGATACAGGAAGAGAGACGGAGGGAAAAAAACGAAAGATACTTGCAGTAAATGATGTTTTGGAACTCAGCCGATGTCCTCCCCTCAGTTCACAACGTTCATTTGCAGTAAATCGTCATGTAGGGTTGAAGCAGATGCTTTAAGATTAAAGAGAGAAAAGAAAGTCTGAGATAGAATATGGCAGTCGTCCTCTGGACCTGAAACGCTGACAGCCTATAATCCAGGGAGATATACTCCCTAAAGGATTGGAGACGGCCCCAAGAACTTCCTGGGTAGAAAGGTGAGGTGGGGTTTGCGTACCCCTCCTCTTTTCTGCCAATTGCTTGCACAATTGACCCCTGTCAGGCTTCAGAGATAGCAGAGCAGATGCCCTGCAACCCTCTCAGAACGACATCTTAGCCGGAAGTCTCAATGTTGAGAAAGTCTTGATTGCCAGTCCCCATTTGAGGATGGGGGATCCCCAGGTTTGGAGCCCCTCCACCTGATCAGGACTATCAGGAAGTGGAAAGAATTCACCTTCGAAAGAGGTAAGAAGTTGGAATTAAACACAACATGTCTATGTCATCCAGAAATGATGTAGGCATGTTGGTGACATCAAGGGGGTAATGCTCTATTTTGGGGCAAATCTCTATGATAGAACCAGCTTGTCACCCCCAATGCCCCAACATGCCTACATCACTTCTGGGTTATACAGACATGTCATGTTTATTTCTGGCTTCCTTCCTCCCTGCTCCGGGTAAGTTCACCCCCATCCCCCACCAACTTGCCCAATGGACCTGGCAGCCCTAAAATGATGCCACCTTTGCTCCCTGAATATTATTTTTAGCCTTGTAAAAAATACGTATAAGAAGGTACACTTGTTATCAAGAGTTCTACTCCAGAATCTTATACTGTGCTTTCCATTAAAAAAGCATGTAAATCATAGAATCATAGAATCATAGAGTTGGAAGGGGCCATACAGGCCATCTAGTCCAACCCCCTGCTCAATGCAGGATCAGCCCAAAGCATCCAAGAAAAGTATGTATCCAACCTTTGCTTGAAGACTCCCAGTGAGGGGGAGCTCACCACCTCCTTAGGCAGCCTATTCCACTGCTGAACTACTCTGACTGTGAACATTTTTTTCCTGATATCTAGCCTATATCGTTGTAGTTTAATCCCATTACTGTGCACCCTTTCCTCTGCAGCCAATGAGAACAGCATCCTGCCTTCCTCCAAATGTCAATCTTTCAAATACTTAAGGAGGGCTATCATGTCCCTTCTCAACCTCCTTTTCTCCAGGCTGAACATTCCCAAGTCCCTAAACCTATCTTCGTAGGGCTTGGTCCCTTGGCCCCAGATCATCCTCATCGCTCTCCTCTGTACCCTTTCAATTTTATCTACATCCTTCTTGAAGTGAGGCCTCCAGAACTGCATACAGTACTCCAGGTGTGGTCTGACCAGTGCCGTATACAATGAGACTATGGCATCTTGTGATTTTGATGTGAAGTCAAACACCAAGACTGTTTTGTTCTTCTTGTTGTTTTCACAAGGGCCTTATTTGGGGTTGCTAGCTCTGGGTTGGGCTGTTACTGGACCATATGGAGGGTGGGATTTGGGGAGAGGGAGAGTCTTCCCCTCTAAAGCTTCCATTTTCTCCAGGGAAACAAGTTTCTGTACTCTGGGACCAACAATAATCCTCAAAGATCTGAAGCCCTCCCCTGGAGCTGGAAATTTGGCTTTAATAGCTCCTTAGCTTGGAACCTAAAAGGTTGACCAGCAGAATAATATATATTAAAAAACAAATATTTATTATAATTCAAGTGCACATATAAAATTTTAAAACATCAACATTAGTCACACACTATTGCACAAATCCAAAACATATTGACATATGGATAAATGATGGGGACTACAAGGTCATGAGACACATGAGAATACACTCAGGCTGAGAGAGGACTTCAATAAGGGTGGAATTAGGAAGAATAAATATTTTAATTGGGAGGCTCCAAGAGAGATATACTTGGACACATTTTATAAACGTGGGAGCCTCTTCAATGATATTTTACCACCTTACAGCCCCCATTATTACATCACATGAGTGTATTGAAATATTAGACCACTGAAGAAGACTCCAAGAGTAGAAGCGTGTTTGTTTTTTGTTTTTAAAAATCTTTTTTATTTTATAAAAGTATGCAGAAAGAAAGAAATAGGTATTGATTACAATATATCCCCATCGTTCTCCCACAGTCCCTGTATCATGCTTGGAGCTTTATTTGGCAAAGAAATCTTGGTAGAAGCTATACTGCTCCTGAAATTCTTCCATTGGCTTTTTGTTGACTATGGACGTTAGTTCTGCCATTTTCGCTAAATCAGCAAGTTTTTCCAGCCATAGTTCAATTGTTGGGGCCATTCCGCACCAGGATCTATGTAGCAAATTGGTTGCAGAATGGAAAAATGCCATTTTAAATAGTGGAATTCATCGTTATGCATACCTGCCTTTGTAGTGGAATCCAGTTGCGTTTCTATCGTTTCCCACAGGTTTCCGGTCTCGGCAAAAATTGCTAGCCAGGAAGCAATATTGCCGAACTTTGTCCCACCCCTGGCCGTCAATCAAACGAGCAGCCAATGGGCGGCCGTTATCATGCTCCCAAAAAGCCCCTTTCCCTTTGAGGAAGGTTAAAAAAAAACATGTTGCAACGAATCTGCGTTGATTCGTTGCAACGGAGAGACCCATCTAGCTAGCAGGTGGTGTTTCAGCTGCCATTTCATCGTTGCCACACTCCCCCTGAGTGAAAAAAAAATAACCTCCCCGCCCCCCCCCCCGCATGGGATCCCCACCAGCACTTCCCTCGGCTGACCTCCCCAGGAGGGGGGGGCTAACAACCATTGTATTCCTGAATGCAACGGGCTTTGCCCCTAGTATTATATATTACCATGCAAATATTTATTACTAGGAACTTTGCATCTTTAAAGATGTGTATTACATGCAACATTCTAGAAAACCCTCACTCTTATCCATATAAAACATCCTTCAGTTTGGGCTCAGTTGTCTTTTGTTGTGTGGAGGACAAAGGGTTAACATCATGCTCACAGCAGTTATTTATGTAAGACTACACATATTTGCCTACTATTCAGATAAACAAGCAGAGGAATAAAATATGATACCAGGCATACAGGGAAATGTTCAGATTAAAGGTTAGTTAAGGTTCATTTTGAAACATCTTTCCAGATCCTCAAATATTCATGCAATCTAAAAATACTTTGCTATCTTCCTTGTGTTCTGCGATTATATATTCATTAATTTTTTGTGAGCAACTCAAGGTATTATAGTGATAAGATAAAAATTAATATATTCACTACTTGCAGATACCTCCTTAAATTAGCAAACAAGCTACCTGCTGATTTATATTTTAGGAGTTATAATAAACCAGAAAATGCCAGCTAAAGAAAATATGTTTTTTTCCTGAAAATTGTGATCCTATCACAAATGTTTTTTCATGCTTTCAAGGACGCTATGAGGCATCTATGAACAAGAGTACCTGAAACAATAATATGCATCGGTTCACAAGGGGAATGAAGAGATGGAGTAAAATTACTAGCTTGTGACCCTATTTTCACCAGAGAGCTATAGGGTCCAAAATCAGTCCAAAATGAGTTTCAAGAGCAGAAACAATAGGATAATATTACCAAAAGGTATAGCAGTAATACAAAGAGGAGAGGGGTAGGAAAATAAGACCCACCCATTAGATACCCAATTTGCTACACAAATCTGTAATAAATTAGAGATCTATTTACATAAAAGCCATTACACCCAAGTGGGGACAAGAAACAGAAGAGTTCTACAAAAATTTAAAAGCTGGGCTAAAAGGCAAAGGTTCCATAATTCAAAGTAGTTTTCAGAGATAGAGAGCAAGTTCAACCATAGTTCTTCACTTGGACTTAGACAAACGGGGGCATAGAAAATCTGTCCTTTTATTTCAATGTTTTCCCACAACACAGCCTTGAACATCCATGCCATGCATACGATGTTATGTTTAGGAGCTGTCAGATGCACACAGCTTATGCAGTGGAATGCTTATGAATCAGACGCACACAGCTTATGCAATGGAATACACATCAATATCCAGGCCTGTTCTTTATTTTTACTGGGACTCACAAGCTAACTCTTAAACCAGATAGCTTGTGGAACAGTTTGTGTTTCCAAATGTCAATAGCAGCAGAAGAATATCTGTAACTGCTTGGTCAGTGGTATCGTATTTGGATAAATGCCTGGGGGGCGGAGAGTGAGTGGGGCGCCTCCCGACCTGCCCCCCACTTGCAGAGCCTAAGGGCTAAGTGGACGGTTGGCCCAATCACTGAGCCAAAGTTCTGACAGGGCCTGGCGACCAGGCCCAGCCAGGGGCAATCTGGAGACATCACTGCCAGTCAGCCCCTGACCACCGCAGGGGCTTCCCTTCCTCTTCCCACTGCCGTTGTATTCCTGGATACAACAGGCTTTGCCCCTACTATTATATATTACCAAGTTCCTACCTAGAATGTTCATTTTGTAGTATCCTAGAACACTCTTGCTCTCACCCAGAAGAACCCACGCTGGAATTATTGCTGATTAATTAGTTGATAAATGATATGCAAATAGAGTGCATAGTGAGGGAGCCAAGTTTGCAGATGCCACTGATAGGTATGCCAACTTCTAAGTAGGGCTTTCTGGAATTACAACGAACAACAGAGATCAGATCTTCAGAAGAAAATGACTACTAGGATGAAATTATGCCCTACTGAGGGTTCTCCCCTTCCCTTCCCAAACCGTGATGTCCCCAAGTTCCAGCCTCAGATCAAAGCCCATAGTCACAAAATATTCCAACTTTCTGAGAAATGCATTATACGGTTTAGAGCAGCCTTTCTCAGACTTTTTTACTATTGAGAAACTCCCAAAACATTCTTCTGGCTTCAAGAAACCCCAGATGTGGTGTGATTGCACAGAATATGATTGGGAAGCAGAGGCCCAACTCCTCCCCCATCCCCTCCAGGCTCATCATTGACCATTTTGGGGGGAGGGCAAGTCAACATGACCATATATGTTCATATCACCCAGTAAACGTTTAACAAATTTTAAAAATATATTTAAAATTAATTAACTCCCTCCTGTTCAGGAAACCCCAGGGTTTCACAAAATCCTGGTTAAGAAAGTTTGGTTTAGAGGTTAAAAAGGATCTCTCCAGAAGGAGTGACACAATAACAGAGGAGATTCCATGGGTGTGTGAACAAGTATAATTTCAAAAATAATCTGGATTGTAGGGCCATAAGTTTATTAGAAAAGTTTGCTCAGTAGCATGCATTGTGCGAAATACACAATAAAATGACTTCAGGTTTGTCTGCCTATCTAGGAGAGAACATCCTTTGGTATAGCCCAATCTTTTCAGAACTCAGAGGCTAAGCAGAATCAATAGTTAGAAAGGAGACCCCCTAAGGAGGCTCTGCAGAGCCATTCCTCTTCCCTTTCCTCTCCCCACAACAGACACCCTGTGAGGTGGGTGAGGCTGAGAGAGCCCTGATATCACTGCTCGGTCAGAACAGTTTTATCAGTGCCGTGGCGAGCCCAAGGTCACCCAGCTGGTTGCATGTGTCGAACCTGGCATGCCAGATTAGAAGTCCGCACTCCTAACCGCTACACCAAACTGGATCTCCGGTTTGAATGGAAAAGAATGGAAAACCTGCGGTGGTCAGGAGCTGACTGGCAGATTGCCTGGCAGATCTCCAATTTGCCCCTGGCTGGGCCAGGTGGGCAGGCCCTGTCAGAACTTTGGCCCAATGATTGGGCCAACTGCCCACTTAGTCCTTAGGCTCCGTGGGTGGGGGGCGGGTTGGGAGGCACTTTGCGCCTGGCTAGAATTCTTTCCTGTCCTAATAAGGGCCCAATCAGAAGGCGTTTCATGCCTTCCGATTGGGCCCTCGCCCAGACTGGCCCCGCTCACTCTCCCTCCAAGGCCTTAACCAAATATACCACTCACTGAGCAGTTACAAATTGCACAGCTCCTGGTAGGATGGCATTTCCAGACTCGATAAAGCTGCCACACTAGATTCCAGGAGCAGAATTTTATAGCATCCGGCTTTTGGTGAGCTACAATAGGAAGGGGAGTTCCAGACTGTTCAAGATTAATATACCCTGTTGTGTCATATTCATAAACATATGCAAACAGTATGCCTCAAGTTAACAAATGACAGATATTTGGTACTGTCTTTCAGGAGGCACAAGTGTAAATAGTAAAGACAGAACATGGTGACCTCCAGGGGAAAACATGCTAAGATGTCTAGTTTTCTGATGCTAAGATGTCTGGTTTTCTGTCACGAGCAATTGATATGGCTAGTAGATGTTCCTTGATCTCGCGGATCTCTGATAACACTCAGGCCCTGCAGGACTTGCTTAGTTTCCATAGGGCTTGCAGGGACTAATTATTCAGATTTGTCTTTGGAGGCTGACAAGATGTTTTAGACTGGTTGATAGTGGCATAATGCTGAGTCATTAATTTTAATTTTGAATGCATTATCTGATTCTGTTGGTTTTTGAGAAGGATTAACTGTTGTAAGTTGCCGCGACACCAATAAATGTCCTCCTTACTGTTGACTGGCAGGGCTGCATGTGGGCTACTGAAGACACTCAACTTTGGCGTTAACAAGGCCACAGCTTTTAATGTAACAAAAACCTTCCCCCAGCCGGAGGGTTGGCCTGAATGAAGACTAAGAAGACTAAGACCCCTCAGCCGTCTGGCTGCTCAAAACTTGGCTCTGAGGGTGCTCTGGACCTGTCACCTCCCAGCTAGGAGGGCAGCTCATAGGAGGGAGGTGAGGGAGGGAAGCTGTTCTCGGTGGCGAATTGTGGTGGAATGGTGGGGCCCCGGCCACGAGGAGCCTTATAAAATGCCTGGCACGTGTCTCTGACATGCTGCGGAGCCTCCTGGGGTGAGCGGCCTGACACCAGCCACGTCTTCTTCGGCCCGCCGTCTGCTGCGTCAACCGGGGCCGCCGGTAAGTCGCAGCCACTCTTTGACTGGCAGGGCTATATGTGGGCTACAGAAGATGCGACACTCAACTTTGGCTTTAACAAGGGCACAGCTTTTAATGTAACAAAAACCTCCCTCCAGCCGGAGGGTTGGCCCGAATGGGCACGAGAAGACCAAGACCCCTCAGTTGTCCCACTGCTCAAAACTTGGCTCTGGGGTGCTCTGAACCTGTCACCTCCCAGCCAGGAGGGCAGCTCCTTGCCCCCAGATTCCCTGTGAGGAAGCAGGCCAAGATGGTCGATGGACACCCATCTCATTCGGCCATCTCACCTGCCTGTCTCCGGGCCCTTGACCTGCCCAGCCGGGCAGGCTGCACCCGTTAATAAGATGGTCCCTTATTGGGACCCCCACCCTCAGGGCTGCAGTTCACAGACTGGGGCCCTGAACCAATGGCCTCTCTCATGCCCTTTCCCGCCATTGAACAGGGACCTGCAATCCCTGTATTCGCCAACCCCTGACACTTCAATACCCAACTTATCAAGGCAGCCCTAACATCCTGCAGCCAAATGTTGCACCCCCAGTCTGATAAATGGACCCCGTCTCGCCGGAACAGAGGGGCCAGCTTGTGCGTAATGTCGGGATGCTCAATGACTTCTCCCCCTAGGCTGCTCGTCACCTTCCGGGCCACCTTTGACACTTTGTCTTTTGCACTGTCAAAAGATGCATAGCGCACAGAGCACAGCTCTGGCTTTGTTGCCAGAAGGGGCAGTTCCTCTGGCTTGTTTGTGCCTTTGCATTTGGTTGACATCATAGTCACAATGGAGAAGAAGGCCTGAACATTTTCAAACTTATGCTGTATTGCTGTGCTTGTCCTTGGTACACCACAAGAATGGGACAGTTCAAATTGAATATAACAGCAGAAAAAAGAAGAACCTATCCTAGGCTATAACTGTCAGAATCTCCATGTTTTCTGCCATGATTTTATTCTGTGATTTGATTTCATTGCCTGCTAAGATGTTGCTTTGACCTGTCTTGCTCTGATGTAACACAGGTGCTTTGGTTTGATCCCCCCAGGTTGTTTCCTGCCACTATGTTTTATGACTCCCTACCCTCCTTTCAGAGCCTCTTGTGGCGCGGGGTGGTAAGGCAGCAGACATGCAGTCTGAAGCTCTGTCCATGAGGCTGGGAATTCAATTCCAGCAGCTGGTTCAAGCTTGACTCAGCCTTCCATCCTTCCAAGGTCGGTAAAATGAGTACCCAGCTTGCTGGGGGGTAAACGGTAATGACTGGGGAAGGCACTGGCAAACCACCCCGTATTGAGTCTGCCATGAAAACGCTGGAGGGCGTCACCCCAAGGGTCAGACATGACCCGGTGCTTGCACAGGGGATACCTTTACCCTCCTTTCACATCCTCTCCCTCCTTTTATCGCCCTGTAGTTTCCAAGACCTTCTATTCTGGATGGCCTTATCCACAAAGGTAACTAATAACTGAATACTTTCAAAATGCTCCATTATTCTGCAGCTCTAATTTTCTGAAGGGACTGAGGAACAAGTCCAGTCCAAAAGTCCCAACAAAAGGTGTTTGTGTTATACAAAATGGGACAGGAGGAAAATATGACCAAGAGGCTTTCAATCTATTGTGATGTTTGCTTTGATTTTTAAAACAGATTATGTGTTCTCTATCTTCTTGATGGCTGTCTTTGTTTTGTGTGGTTTTGTTCTTACTAAAAGAATAGGCTGCAGTTCTTGGTTTGGTCAGAGCTATAAGGGGAGGAACTCTGAGAAGTATGTGAAGGGGATTAATACCACAGCCTTCCTATTGGAGATGGTGTGTTGTGTAAACTATGGAACCTGCTTGGGAAACTTCTTGGCAAAACGCACATGTTTGTTTTATTGAACATCAATAGGCCATGACCCTCTCTTTCTCTTGGGGAAGACAGAAACTGGCTGACCTTGCGACTTAATCTCCTGCAAATCTCTTCTATTGTGCTTATCCAGTCATTCATTCAGAGTTCTCTGGAGAGAGAACAGAAATGTTTCCTAACCACCCCTCAACTTTCTGCCTCTTCATGCTTGTTTAAGACTCCAACTCATTTGGCAAGTATTTTCCGGCTCATAGAGAG
Source organism: Paroedura picta (assembly GCF_049243985.1). Lineage (NCBI taxonomy): Eukaryota > Metazoa > Chordata > Lepidosauria > Squamata > Gekkonidae > Paroedura > Paroedura picta. The sequence continues at coordinate 129,215,311 of NC_135374.1, forward strand.
AGGGTAGATTAAAGTGCCTGGAATCTGACCGTTATGGATCAGTCTATAAAGAGTGCAGCACATGTTTCAGAAGGGCCTGGAATACCATCAGATTAGCTTTTGCCTTTGTTCCCATGTGACTGCTTTCTGTGGAAGGTATAGGCAGAGTTTGAATATGTAGGGAGAATGAAGCACTAGGTTGCTTAAAGAAGAAAGTAGTTTTTTTATCCAGGAGAGAAACAGCTATGTATAGAAAAAGAGAGAGCTAGAGACCTGCAGTCTAACTAACTGTTGTCTGCAGTCGCTTTTCTGTTGTTCAACTGATGTTCTGGAAGCAAGCAGAGAGGAAGTGCGCTCAAGGGAGCAGGAAGTCTCTTGTTGAACCAATCCGGACATTGGAGGAGATAAATTTGAAAGTTGCTATTCCCACCTTACTAACACACATCTCTTCTCATGCCCCCTGCAGAATACTCTTTATATTCTGCTCAATCATGCACAGTGTAAATCTTTCATATTTCAGCAGAAGGAATGTACAATAGCTTCTTACTGACTTGAATATATCCTATAGCCATAGTTCCATCAGCCATTAGGGATTCAAGCAAGATCATCCTGCCATTGTTGAGATATTTTCACAAAGTGCACAGCAACAAATCTGGGTACGCCCGGAGGCCACAACTACATGTTCCACATTTGGGGAGAGAGCTTTGGAAGGGAGACCTGGCAGCCACATTTTCCAAGGCACACATGATTCCAGCTTGAGTAGATGCATAGAGCCAGCATGGTATAGTGGTTAAAGTGTAAAACTAGGGCCCATTCCGCACAAGGACCAATGTTGCCAATTGTTCACAGAATGCAGAAACGCTATATTAAATAGTGGAATTTCATCATTCCGCATACCTTTTTTTTTAGTGGAATATAGAAGTCCCAGTAGTGTTTCATTCATTCCCCACAGGTTTCCGGTCTCGCTGGAATCGCAACAAAGGAAGCAATTTTTTTCTGCGCTTCTTCCTGCCCCTGGCCATCAATTAAATGGAACAGGCAATGGGCTGTTGTGTTCATGCTCCCAAAAAGCCCCTTTCCCTTTAAGAACTGGTTTAAAAAAAACACACACACACCCGTTGCAACGAGTCTGTGTTAAATCGTTGCAAGACCTTTTTGCTGGCGTAGGAGCTGGCGATTAATCGTTTACATGCTCTTCAAGTAGAAACACCCCCCCCACACAAAGGCGCGATTTGTGGCCGAAATTACAGGCACTGCTGAACAGGGGGCTGTGTTGTGCTTGGGAACTTAGGGAACTTTGTTTTACTTTAAATCACTTCTGTGGAGGGACTTTAGCCAGTGAAGCCTCTCTGGTTCATTGCTTTCGCCGGTCTAAGGGGGGAAAAAATGGCGATCGCTTCTCCAGAAATTCGGGCCAAGCGCGAGGGAGGGACTTTCTACCGCTACATTGAGAACGCACATGTCTTTCGCTGGTTTGTTGCAGCTTGTGCACAGAAGTGTAGCGTTTTTTTCAGGGGGGATCCACTTTTCCCGATTCCCCGAAAAGTCCTACAATGAAGCGCTTGTTGCAGGAGTGTTGCAGGAGTGTTGCAGATTGGGTGCGATGTCAAGCAGAACATTGAATTTGTAGCGTTTTTCAAAGGTAAGACTTCTGCTACATTTAAGTCGTGCGGAATGGCCCTAGAATCTGGAAACCCCAGGTTTGAATCTCTACTTTGCCATAGAAACTTGGTGGGTGACCTTGGGCCAGACACACATTCTCAGCTTGACCTATCTCACAGGGATGTTGTCAGGATAAAATGGAGGAAACGAGACTGTCTTTCTATTGGAGAGAAAGGCAGGTTGACTTGCAGGCAGGTCTGAGGGTTGGAAGGAGGACATGTAAACCTGGATGGCTTAAACATGGCCACAGCTTTTATTTATTTAACACACAAGAGTTGACAACAAAATAGGCACGGTTAAAGAGAGCTTAACCAGTCACGTTAACTGCACTTCTTCTCAGCCCAGCACATTAAGGTGCCACCTGTCTCCATCCATAGAGGTGTTCCGAACTAATGTGCCAGAGAGAGGCTCAGACCTCCTCTGACACACAGGCCACCTGGCTCAGCATCCAGCTTCCCATCTGGGTTGGCCTAGCTCGCTCCAAGCCGCCTCACAAATGAGACCTCAACATACCAAGTCCGATGCCCACATCGAACTACCCAGCAAGGCTCCCTTACTGTGCCGTTTCCACAGTGTGGCCTGTATCCCCCCTAGCCATCTATCCATACCAAAACTATACAAGTGTACCCCATCAGCCCTGTACAATTCCGGGCTTGAAGAGTTAATGTCCCCATGTTCAACCACCAAACAACCCCATGCCCAATCTGTCCTGGACATGGCTTTGTTGACCTTTCATATAGTCTTGTTCACCCAACAAAGGGGCCATGTCCCCCACCAGACCAGCCATTCCACTATGCACAATCAGATGAGTTGACTCGAGGGAAGCCGCCTCCTCAAAGCTTCAAGGTCTCACGTGATGAGCTTTATCAACTGCAGGCCTTTAGTGTCTGGCAAGTCATTGCCTCCCAAATGCACAAGCATGATGCCTTGGGTTTTGAGGTTGAAAACTACTCTGAAAATTACCTCCAGCAACACTGGCCAGGGGAGTCCCCAATATCTCAACCAACAAAATGCCAAGCAGTCTCCCAAGCCAAGATGAACTGTCCAGCCAAACTCTTCCACATAACGCCATGCCCAGAACACAAAACTGCAGCCCACAATCATCACTGCCAGGTGCAGGGACAGCGACCATGTAACAAGTCACAGGTTACTTTTTTGCACAGGACGCACATATATTTTATAAGCCCTTGACTGCCACCTGCCCAACCTCATAATCTGCTGAGGGGATGCCCCTTGCCAAAAAGCCTTCATGGCTGCCCTGATCCTAAAAGAGTGTAGACTGGAAAACCGGGTTTGCAAAGGCAGGAAAGGAGCACTGCCCGGAACTGGTACTTCGAGAAACACGATCCATCTTGATACACCAACAAATGTCCACACACCTTAGGGCAAATGGCTAAGTTTGAATACTGCACACCGGGCAAACCCCCACGTGCCCGGTTTTGCCCAATGTGATCCTAGTGCCCCTGCCCACTTAGTCTGTTTTGGAGTGCCAGAGCATGACTTCCAATTGCCCCTTGGACACCTTCAGATCTCTAACAGTCAACACAGGATCTGCCGGAGACCTTCTTGCAGGTGCAAGGAGCTCACTGTTCCGGAGGTTCACGAAAAAGGCCGGCGTAAATGTCGCCCTGGCCAGCACAGGTTCAAACTTATCGAAACAAACCAATTTAAGTTGTCAGACCAAACATCGTGACAGCCTAAGTGTGATAGGGAGCCTAGGGTCCTTCTTGGGAGGGTCCATCCTCTTCCACCTGTCTACTGCCCGGCGGGCCACAAAGGAGGAACCTGGGTCCCACTTCCCCAGGGTCCTACTGAAGAAGAAGAGGCTGGACAGGTGAACTCTCATGATTCCTGGGGCCACCCCTTGCTCCCATAGGTGCACCAAATAGCACAAAACTACGGGTTCATAGGGTCTTTCTGATACAAGACATTCCAAAGACTCCCATATAAATAATGCCGACCCTCATAGGCCTGCTGTGTAGAAGGGGCCATGGATTCCAAAACTGCTTCCAGGATCATTCTTCACCTAGCCCCCATATGTCGGCCGGGAATGCCTCTGGCTCCTGCAGCACCTCAGGGGCAAGTTGCCAAAACCGGTTGAACTGAAGAAGAGATAAAGCATCTGCCACCTCGTTCTGAACCCCAGGAACATGCTGGGCCATAAACTTTATTTTAAACTCAAGGCAGGTTAAAAGTAACCTTCGAACCAGGTGCATAACCCACTCAGACTTGGAACTCTGTTAGCAACCTGGACAATGGCCTGGTTGTTGCACCAGAATAGCTTTGTTAGCAAAGCTGTCTTTCCACAAGACAATCACCAACAAAATAGGAAACAGTTCCAAAAATGTCAACTCTCTCCACATCCCTACCCCCCAATGATCAGACCATCCTTGGGCACACCACCTGTTCTCATAAAATAAGCCAAACCCCAAACTGCCAGATGCAAGAGAGCGAACCTGCAGAGAGTTGCTGATCACCAAAGGCATCTGCCAAATGGCTACCCCACTGAACCATTCCAAAAACATCCGCCACACTCTGAGGTCCTCCTTGATGCTGCGAGTGAGCTGAATGCTCTGCCGGGTGTAACCTCCCAACATGAAAAATTTTAATGGCCAAGCAGCGTTTGTAACTTTTTTAGGGTCGCTTTCCATTTCCCCAAAGCATCCTGAAGGAGGCACCCCAGAGTGGCCAACTTTGTCGCCTGGTAGACTAGCAATCCCCAACCTGTGGGCCCCGGACCACATGTGGTCCTCCGACTAATTGGAGGTGGGCCCCGAAGGACGCCTTCTCCCCCCCCCAGCCCTTTACTTCACCCCCCCTCCCCCGGCCCTTTACAACACACTTCGGGTGTCATTGTCTCCCATCACTCCCAGATGTTGCAGAGAAACAAGCTCAGGGTTCCCATTGATTTGTTATTGTCATGAGTTAAAATTTCCATGAAAATAAAATGTTCCTTATGTTCATTGTTGTGGCATGTCTGTATCTTATTTTGAAGGGATATTTAAACATTACCATAGCAATCAGAGAGCGTTAGGGCAGTGGTTGAGAGTAGAGGAGTAAACTACCCCCCCCACCGGGCCTCAGTAAAAGGCGGTGAGTGGTCCCCGGTGAGTGGTCCCTGGCATTGAGTGGTCCCCGGTGATAAAAAAGTTGGGGACCACTGTAGTAGACAATCCCTGATCGGAATCTAACTTGAACTAGGGAATTCCTTTGTTTAAGGTGAACCCCCACTCATTTACTCCTTCAGGAACAGCAGCACAGTGTGCTTTGCTGAAGAAAGAAAGCAGCCACCAATAGGCTCCGGTCTCTCCATCTATTGATGTGTGGCATGTAATCTGCTTGCATCCCAGCCATAGAGGCTTGCAATGTGCTGGTTTTGTGACTATTCTTTAAGTTTTTGTACTCTGCTTCAGTGAGCCGATGAATAGGATATAATTTTGTAAATACTTTTTCCTAGTAAAAATTGTCTTTTTAAACGTCAGAGCACTGTGAGTCTGGATCTGTGCCTCATACACAATGGTAACTAATAACTGCACACTTTCCAAATGCTCTGTTACTCTGCAGCTTTATTTCTCTTGAGGGACTTTGGACTAAGCCACATCCCATTCACTATCTCTGTGAATGGGATTGCAGCCATACGTTTGGGGCAATGGTGCCGTGCATTCTCGAGTTCCCTACCAAAATCTATAGGTGCTGAGCGCCACTTAGGAAAACTAACCGGGCAGGAGAGGAATAACAACCAAGCTGTAAGATCTTTGAGACCAGACTGGCAAAGAGTCAGAAAGCTGAGCTACAGCAGACCAGAGCATCAGGCAAGCAGCTCCCTCCCTCCCCTAGCAGGCCAGGAGACAGGGTGTCTGCAGAAAGTCAGCTGGAATGGGAAAGGAGCTGGCAAGCCAAGTAACCTTGACCTAAGGAAGTCTGGAGGGGCAGGCCAGGCCTGGCCCAGGAGGTGGAAAATACCTCAGGTATCAGGAAATACCTGAGAATCTGAAAGAGGCAGAGATGGTCAGAAGGGGTGCAATTGGGGAATGGTGCAGTGCAGGAAGGGGTGGCACTACCACAGGGAAGTTGGGTATAAAGGAGGCTCTAGAGCAGGGATCCTCAACCTGTGGTCCTCCAGATGTTCATGGACTACAATTCCCAAATGCTGGCAGGGGCTCATGGGAATTGTAGTCCATGAACATCTGGAGGACCACAGGTTGAGGATCCCTGCTCTAGAGCACAAGACAGGTAAGAAGTGGTTTGTAGGGCATGACTATAACAAGCCTTCTAATAGGAAAGCTGGGACACCTCTGCTTTCACAGGAGAATCTGGTTCCCATTTCTGAGGTTTGTGGGAACATCCCAGCAAAGTTCATGAGATGGCAGAAGGCAGCATCCCTCTAGGCACACCTCTGCGTTGTGGCTCTCTGTTATGCCAAGAGCACCCAGAAGTCAAAGATCCAGGCAGGCTTCATCTACCCTTCCTTACTCCTTTGAGTTATTTATAATCTGCCTTTCTTGCTGAGACTAAAGGTAGATTATATAAGATAAGTCGACTGCAGTCGACAGGATGCGGCACCCAGTGAACAGTGCCAAGGGGACTACCGAAATCGGAAAACTAATCAAGGGTATTTAAGAGGGCAGGGGGAGGGGTATCAGGGTTTTATCAGGATTTTTATTATTTTAAACTACCCTGAGCTCGCTTGTGGGGAGGGGCGGTATAGAAATCAATAAATATAAACAAACTAACAAAAAATGTCTGGAATCCTGAAACCTGACTTTTGTACCTGTGGAAACACTTCACAGAATCACAGAATAACAGAATCATAGAGTTGGAAGGGGCCATACAGAGTTGGAAGGGACCATCTAGTCCAACCCCCTGCTCAATGCAGGATCAGCCCAAAGCATCCAAGAAAAGTGTGTATCCAACCTTTGCTTGAAGACTGCGAGTGAGGGGGAAATCACCACCTCCTTAGGCAGTTTATTGCACTGCTGAACTACTCTGACTGAGAAAAAATTTTTCCTGATATCTAGCCTATATCGTTGAACTTGTAGTTTAAACCCATTACTGCGCGTCCTGTCCTCTGCAGCCAACAGAAACAGCATCCTGCCCTCCTCCAAGTAACAACCTTTCAAATACTTAAAGAGGGCTATCATGTCCCCTCTCAACCTCCTTTTCTCCAGGCTGAACATTCCCAAGTCCCTCAACCTATCTTCATAGGGCTTGGTCCCTTGGCCCCAGATCATCCTCGTGGCTCTCCTCTGTACCCTTTCAATTTTATCTACGTCCTTCTTGAAGTGAGGCCTCCAGAACTGCACACAGTACTCCAGGTGTTGTCTTATATGGAAAGCCTCAGGTTTGTGGGTCACATACCTCTTATTGAAGGAAAGTGGGAGGGGTCAACACAGAGTGGCCATTTTCAATGAATGTGGATGTCTTTCTCTCTCTCTCTCTCTCTCTCTCTCTCTCTCTCTCTCTCTCTCTCTCATTCTCTCTCTTTCTCTCTCTCTCTGCACCTCTGACCTCTAGGTTAAGGTGACCAGATTTTAACATTGGTAAAGCGGGACACCATTGACCGGGCATGCTCCTCAACTAGAAAACGAGCATGATCTGGGGCTTGGGGACCAAGCTTTAAGAGGAAAGACTCAGGGACTCGGAAATGTTCAGTCTGGAGAAGAGGAGGTTGAGAGGGGACAGGATGGTTTTCTTTAAATATTTGAAAGGAGGGCAGGGACATGTTTAAGGTGACCAGATTTTAACATTGGTAAAGTGGGACACCATTGACCGGGGGGGGGGGGGTCTTGATTAAAAATTTGGTCTATATGGAGCAACAAAAAGTTTCATATAATGCATAGAACACAAAAATAGTATTGTAATATGTAATTTTTAATTTCAACATAAGTACAATTTGCCAGGTGCCCCCAGCTGTCTCTCCAAAAGTGGGACAATCTGGTCACCTTACTCTAGGTCTTGAGTTGTGTTTATCAATCATAACTGGGAATATGAAGAAGAAAGGAAGCATTCAGACCAGACAGGGTTAGTATAATTACTACAAACACAATTGTTGACATGTGAGTTGCTCAAACTCCTGTGGCTTGAACTTTAAAAATATATATATATTTCTAAAGCCCTAGTAGATTCAAGAGTAGAATATACTCATCATATATATAATGAGTATATTCTACTCTTGAATCTACTAGGGCTTTAGAAACAAGGTTCTCTGCTTAGGAGGGTTTAATTAATTTCTCACCTCATTATACCAGGGACCTCCAAACAGAATGTCTTGCAGATTCCATAGTGTCTAAACAAAATTCCATAGCACCTAAACCACTGCTACGTGCCGTTTTGTGAGATGCCAGATGGAAACATGTTTCAGAGTCTCTCGCAAATCACTGGAAAAAGTCTCATGTGAAATGAATGTAGGCTGCTAGGATACCGGAGCTTGGATACACCAGCAGCTGCCATGTTGTCAAGTCTCTGGCCAACCACTCAGTGCTGTTTGGCATGCTAGGTCACAAGCAGCAAATTGTATGGAACTTGTATGGAACTGATGTGGTTCATGCAATTCATCCTACTGCTTCAGCTTAGAAATTATAGTCCCCAGGTACTGGAAAACAGCACAAGACTCAATGGAGGTTCCTAGAATAGCATTTGGAAACATGCTTTCCTAGCTCTTTTCTTAAATAGCTTAAATCACTGTGATGAGAAAATTATCACCTATTACTATATATTCTTTTTCACCTGGCATCCCTCAAACAGACTAAGGACTGCAGGAAAGAAAGGGATTTGATTGCCACTTTTAGTGTTTTAACCAGACAACCGGACTCAAAATAAAAGTGTTATTGGTGGTTATAGACCATTTGCAGAATGTGTCCATGCCTGGTAAACGCTGTATATGTTAAAGTGAGAAAAAACAAGAAAGCAGCTTTGCTGGGGTTCATATTGAACAAAACAAATGATAAGAATTCATTCCAACTAAGTTTGCTGGTAAGTTGTTTTGAGAAGGGTCATATCTATCTCATTAGCTGGGAGGGGTACTTTGACCTGGTAGGACAGACTGCTTTGCTACTGTGCTTTGACAGGACTTCTAACATGTCGGCTGGGCACAAATATGTACAATATAAGATGGGCTGCAGACAAGTGCTGAATCTGCACTTACTTTGTTTATACTATTGTGGATCCTGCTGAATCCAAATCGATTTGAACTCAGGTCTTCCTATTTCCCCTCCTTCCCCACTGAAACAGAAAATTGTTCTGCATGTAATTAGGGAAGCTCAGAAGGGGGGGGGAGCCAAGTGCAGCAGGAGCCTCTTTCTTTCTTTTCTTAAAGGGGGGAGGGAAAGAGGATTGGAGTCAGGAGAGGAAGGAGAAAAAAAACCAAGAGACAAATCTCTACCAAGAGAAGTTAGGGATCCGGAGCTTCTGCCAAAAGAAGTTAGGGCTTCTCCTTTAAGGCAAGCTTGGGAACCAGGATTCCTTTAAACTGAAGCCTTGACCAATCAGGGCTTTTTTTACAATGGAGGCTCAGAACCAGCAGAGCTCTGCATGCTTTCTCATGCTGATTTTTTAAAAATTGAAGGTTACATCCACTCTAGGATATTGCGGGGGAAAGGTAGGGTCACTCCAGATCAATCATGCTTGTTGCAGATTGAAAACTTAAATCGGACCAAATTCTGGTGACCAGATTGTCCCACTTTTGGAGGGACATCTGGGGGTACCTGGCAAATTGTACTCATGTTGAAATTAAAATATATATATCACAATACTATTTTTGCGTTCTATGCATTCTATGAAACCTTTTGTTGCTCCATATAGACCAAATTCTTAATCAAGAACACCCCCCACCCCCCGGGTCAATTGTGTCCTGCTTTACCAATATTAAAATCTGGTCACCTTAGACAAAATCAAAATGGAAATCGCATTCAGTGGAGAAGGCAGGGACTGAATCTGCTTGGGATTGGAATAAAAGCTCCCTGCAGATTCAACCAAAGTTATTGACACCATCCCCTTTGACCCACAGCAGCTAAGGGAAAGTGGATTTTCCCATGTTCCCTTAGCCAAGGGGCAAATGAGGGCCTGATCCACAGCAGACCCGGGAGTGGGCCTGCCCAGCGATTTGCCCCACTTCCCTATGACCACCCCCTTGGCCATTTCTGCCTGTCTGGAATCGGCCCAGGCATTTCCCAACCCTGAGTTTGCAGTCCTAATTTATGGCAACCCAACAAGTTTTCAGTGTCATTCCAAGGTTGTTTGCCACTGGCTTCATCTACACCGCAGCACCCCCATTCTTCTTTGATGGCCTCCCATCCAAGTATTGACCAGAGCTGCCGCTGCAATTAGCAGGTTGGTGAGGCAGCTTGGAATGTCAGAAAAAGAGGATCAGAGAAGAGAGAAGTTAACTTTTAGGTCCATTGTTGAGTGTATTCTGCCCCTCTCCAACCACTCTACTGATAAAGTTTATTTATTAAAAATATTTACCATTCAAATGAAAGTTTATGCATTAAAATATGTAATACATATTTTAATATTTAAATACATTTAATATTAATATTTTAGTATACCACCTTGCCTTGCTGCTCTGGTTTGGGCCATCAGAGGAAGAGCCATCTTAGTGGGAGAAAAGTTACTTACAGGATGCCTGGATCCACTCCACAGTTTCCGTGAAGCTCCTTGTTTAATCTCTGAGGAGCTAATTACATGCTGTGGGTCAGCCAGGTCTCAGTAATGTTGAGGACTCCTCAGAGCAGAAAGGAGCTTGCATAGCCAGGCCAGAGGCAGGAGAAGCTGACAAACAAGAGTAGGAGGTACAAACAGGCCAAGACTTACAGTTGAGAGCTTGCACAATGTCCCCTCCACTACCCTGCTCTCATCCAGCAGATGAAAGCCAACTGACTGTTTCCAGCCCTCTAGGATGACCTGCACCGTAAGAGAAGTGAAGGAACAAGCTTGAAGCAGAGCTGCAGGCTACAGTATAAGGAGATGTGCTCATCTTATGATTAGATGTCAGCTACCTGCTGAAAGTGACAATAAATTACTGCTGGATTAAGTCTGAGCAGCTGGCTTTTAGCAATAAAGCCTTTGAAGATTGTTGTGGGGTGTGGATGCAATGTAAGCTACACCCTAGGCTTTATCAACCAGGATTTGTGAAATCCTGAGGTTTCTTGGTGACTTTAGAAAGGTTTCCCAAATAGGTGGGAGTTAATTAATTATCAGTAAACCATATATTTTCGGAAATGACGGGTCACTCACGATCTGATTGGCTCTCAGCCTGTAGCTGAGCCCCTATTAGGAGGGAGCCCTCAGCCAGGAACGGCTGATAAGGAGTTAGATCTCCACCCCCAACTTCCTGTTGTCCTCAGCATGTGCTGGGTGGAAACGCACCTGGCCCCACGGAATAGCTCAGGCATGGTGGGAGGGAGAGGAAAAGCAGCAGCCGAAGAAGAGCTGGCCCCATTGAGTAGCTTAGTCCTAGAAGGGGGGAGAAGGACAGCCTGCCCCAATGAGTTGCCCTGGTGTAGATGTTGGGGAGGGTGGGAAGCACGGCCAGCCCCAATGAGTTGCCCTGGTGCAGAAGTGGGGTGGGATGGTGTGTGGGGTAGCAGATTCTGCTACCCTAGTGAAGAAGAGAGATAGGGTGGGGTAGGGGGAAGCAGAGCCAGCCCCAGTGAGTTACCCTGGTATAGAAGTGGAGTGGGGTGGGGCGGGGTGGGGGAAAGCAAATCCTGCTCCAATGAGTTGCCCTGATGTAGACGTGGGGTGGGGTGGGTTGGGATGAAGAAGTCCCTGCCCCAATGACTTGCCATGGTGTAGAGGTTGGGGGGGGGGAGCACAGCCTGCCACAGTGAGTTACCCTGATGTAGAAATGGTGTGTGGTGGGGTGGGGTGGAACACAGCCAGCCCCACTGAATTCCCTTGTACAGAAGTGGGATGGTGTGGGGTGGGAGGAAGCAGAGCCCTGGTGAAGTGGGGTGGGGGGAAGACCCTCCCAAGCAGCCCTGGAGGCTGGCATCCCTGGACCTCTGTGAGGCACAAGGCTGTAGTTCCCGCCCCCCCCCCCAAGCAGCCACTTTCTCCTGGGGAACTCAATCACTGCAGTTCTTCATCAGATGGATGTTTTCAAGGGAGAACTGTACTGTAATTGGGGATGCCACTCTCCAGGTGGGACCTGGGGTTGCCCTAGAATTACTGTTCCAGACTAAAAAGATCAGTTCCCCTAGATTTGCCACAACACCCCCCTCCCTACAAAACATTCCTTCATCCCCATACCTGCATGCAGGACTACTCTCCCCTTCCTCATTCTACCACCAAGCTCTAGTACCCTTTGTATTCCTGGATACAACGGGTTTTACCTCTGTTGATGTAAGAAAACAGCCATTGAGAAAGGGTTACTTCCGAAATTGAAGCAGCCTTGGTCCAGCTTATCTGAGGGTCCACTTATCTGCTTATGCCCTCCACAGGGCTCTTCACTCTGTGGGTATGAATACGCCTGGCCTTGACCTGGTGGAACGAGCTCCTAGAAGAGCTACGGGCCCTGTGGGATTTGTCAGCATTCCGCAGGGCCTGCAAGACGGAGCTCTTCCGCCAGGCATATGGTTGAGGGCAGGGCGACTACCCTGCACTGTCAGCTGTGAATTTCTAGCCAAAACTAACTCCCAGATAGAGAGTAATAGACCTTTGCTGGACAGGGGGAGGGGAGTGGGTTATATATTTATTATCCGCCATCGTGATATTGTATTTTAATTATGTTTGAATGGGATTTTATTGTTCTTATGAATCGCCGCGAAACTTTTGAGAGTGGCGGTATATAAGTATAAAGATAAATAAATAAATAAATAAATAAATAAATAAATAAATAAATAAATACCATGCTAGAGTCTTTGTGAAGTATGGAATAAAATGTTTATTGGACTGCCATTGTTGATTCTTTTTTCAGCTTTCATCCTGCTTGACTCATGGCCTCTCTCTTGCTCTAGCTGTAGGTTGGCCACCCTATGTTTACAATGAGGAAATGGAACAGGCACAAAAAACTCAATTTCCCAGAGACACCAGGCCTTAAAGTGCTTCAAGCATTAAGGCTGGTGATGCTCCTCTTATCACTGCATCAACAGCCATGTAAGTGTAAGAATGAATGGGAATGTGAGGGGGACTTGATGAGAAGTTGAGCTCCGCATTCCAAATGAAGGGATGATGAACTCCAGCAACATCACTACATTTTGTATTCTAAGGAAGCAGTGATGCTCCGTAAGATTTTATTCACTGCCTCATTTCAATGTGCTTCAGCATCAAATTTAATAAAAGGATATTAAATCGCAATGTAAAGCCTTCCGTAGAAATACCTTTCATGCGTGTCAAATCCTTCTCAGTCTGCAGCGGACTTAACAATGAATCTCTGTCTGGAAGATTTGTAGCGGCGCCTGGAAGTTAATGATGGAAAACCCATGTTTTCTTGATTTTTATTCTTGTTTCTGTTGTAATCCAAAGATTTTCTCCCCCCCCCTCCCGCTTTCCCTAAGGTTTGGATACATTTTTATTAAAGCCATAACATGGAATTGTCTCAGAAAGGTGGTATGCAAATATTGCCATAAAATGCCTAAGCAGGCCCCTGACTGCAAGATAAAACATAAAGGGTTTTTTTAGCAACTTTATTCTGCTTTTCCCAGCACTACATGAGACTAGGGCCTAGTCTGCACACAGTAGATAATGTGCTTTGGCAGCTGGATTTTCCTGTGCAGATCAGGAAAAATCTACTTCTAAAGTGCATTGAAAGTGCATTATCTATTGTGTGCAGACTAGGGCCAGATTACCTTGGGGTGAGCACTCAATGAAAACGACTAGTGAGAGATGACTGTGGCCTGTCCTGCATGGCCAAGGTGAGCACAAGGACATAGATAAAAATGAAAGGGAGAGGACAGCGACGAGGATGATCTGGGGCCAAGGGACCAAGCCCTATGAAGATAGGCTGAGGGACTTGGGAATGTTCAGCCTAGAGAAAAGGAGGTTGAGAGGGGACATGATAGCCCTCTTTAAGTATTTGAAAGGTTGTCATTTGGAGGAGGGCAGGATGCTGTTCCCATTGGCTGCAGAGGAAAGGACGTGCAGTAATGGGTTTAAACTACAACGATATAGGCTAGATATCAGGAAAAAATTTTCACAGTCAGATTAGTTCAGCAGTGGAATAGGCTGCCTAGGGAGGTGGTGAGCTCCCCCTCACTGGCAGTCTTCAAGCAAAGGTTGGATACACACTTTTCTTGGATGCTTTAGAATGCTTAGGGCTGATCCTGCATTGAGCAGGGGGTTGGACTAGATGGCTTGTATGGCCCCTTCCAACTCTATGATTCTATTATTCTATGATTCTAATCTCATCCAATCTGAGAAGATAATCTGGGTTGGCCCTGGTTAATACTTGAATGGGAGACCATCAATTAAGTCCCGGGTCACTACTGTTGGATATTAAGGATTGGTAAAGTCCTTAAAGTTAGCAGAGTGCCTTGATGAGGCAAGTAACACAGCAGCTGGCAGAGTGCGTGTGGAGTGAAAACAACAAACAAAGAAACACACGTTCACAAACGTGGTGCTTAACTAATATAACAACTGTTTAATAAAGAACTCAATACTACATACATAGAGGTAAAGATAAGGTTCCTATTCTATTCTAAATAGCTGGATGGAGAGAGATGCTTGAGGCATCTCCCTGCCATCATGTTGCTTCATGGAGAGATGGAGGAGAAAGAGAATGGGGACTGTGGAAACAGGAAATTACCCTCTAGGGACAGGTCAGTGAGATCAAAGGTGAGAGTGGTCAGTGTCCTATCTATCTCACTAACTCTATGGCAAGAGAATCCTGTTTACACGCAACAAGTCAGGAGACATCGCACAGAGAGCTGTTTTCCAACAGCTACTCAGTCGGGCAATGATATATCACCTCCATTCATTTTGTGTCTTGAGAAATGTCATGTTCATCTCTGGCTCTTGTCATGATGGCTTGATCAATGTCCCAGGATCCACTTGTGGTAGCCAGCTGACTCTCCTCCCCTCTCCCTGGTTCCCAAGCTCTTGGGCTCTCTGGTATCCTATCACATTCTGAATATTATGGCTGTCTTTCTCTGACTTTAGATGTTAAGTTGTAAACTGTGCATATTCTTTGAAGATAAGGGGATGTATCCTTTAATATCCCAGACTTTGGGAACAAATGTCTTGGGAGGCATGTCTGGTTCTGTATATGTTTCAGCTTTAGCAATGAAGCAACCAATGTAGCTGGTAGATGTTGTTGTTAGGTGCAAAATCATGTCCGACCCATCGTGATCCCATGGACAATGATCTTCCAGGCCTTCCTGTCCTCTGCTATTCCCCAGAGTCTATTTAAGTCTGTAGGTTAGCTAGGAACATTTAAAATTAGCTTGGCTTAGCACAGACAGGTTCCTTAAGTTAAAAAAAAACAAGAGAGAACAGGAAAACTCCATAGAAGTCAGGTCAGCTTAGGGTCTATCTAAGAAAACCAAACAGGTAGCTGGTGGGAGGTTTTATAAGTTTCCAGCAAGGTTTCCTTAGAAACAGGTGTTAGGGCAGTTAGTGGCAGGGCCTCAAATTTTCCTGTCTCTTAGATTAGACACAGTTTGTCCAAGGCAAAAAACATGAGTGGCAAGAAGGAAGGTCAGGCTAGGGGCCCTGGGGAAAAGGCCCCACAGATACATACATATCTTTATTACGGTCATAGACCAGCAAAATCAAAACTATTTCACAGTTACAGAAATAATATGGCTAAAACATGGTTTTACTCATAAAATAGCATTATGTTAAACAGACTATGAGTCTGCTAAAATACAATTTATAACTAAATGGAAATGGAAACATAGGTTAGTTTTTCTAATTGCTCTCAGGGTCTGTTAAGTTTTAGTCAACTTCCGCCGCCTATTTATGGCTGCAGCACAAAACCTGGCGACACTCTATGTGATGGAAGAGTTCGTGTCCGTGAGCAGCAGGGAGATATATGGTTGTCCTGAACGCCTTGGGACTCTATGGAACCACTGTGTGATAAATATGGAACGAATGTCATTATAAAACTGACAATGCAAAAAGATATGTTCCAATGTTTCTATTTGGCCAGAGGACCTACAGAAAACCAGAGGGGTGGAGGAGAGTGAAAGGGGAAAGGATGCGTCCTTCCCCCCACTTGAGAAGAGGCCTGTCTTGGGTCAACCTACCACCACTCCTACCTTTGGCAGGAGTGGTGCAATAAAGAGTGTCTGCAAGGGTCTCTTTATTGAGGTGGCTGCTGGGGTGTCCCCTTCTAAGGTGTGTCAGGTAGGGGCAATTGCTGGCACTTCTGCGGGGCCTGCTGATCAGGCAGCCCCTCGTGGCACTCCCTTTGCTAGTGAGGCATGGGGGTGTCAAGAGGAGTTGCCTGATCTTTACCTTGGAATGAGCCTAGGGGACATGAGTGTCTTGTCCTTCATGAGCCCAGGCATCACCTCAGGGGTGCAGAGAGCCCTGGAGGAGATGGGTGAGGGACTTGCCCGCCAGTCTACTCCACTTTCTCTTCCGGATCCAGCAGGCTTGAGTTGGGGGGGGGGGGGCAGGAGCAGATGGAAGAGGTGGCACAAGAGGGAGAGATGGAGGTGGCACCCTCTTGTACACGCCTAATGTGAGTGTCCTGCATAGTGCAGGGGGTTGGACTAGATGACCCATGAGGTCCCTTCCAACTCTATTATTCTATTATTCTTTTATGATTCTAAGCAGAGACATCACCCTGCCAACAAACGTGCTTGTAGTCAAGGCTATGGTCTTCCCAGTTGCAATGTATGGTTGTGAAAGTTGGACCATAAGGAAGGCCGAGTGTCAAAGAATTGAGGCTTTTGATGTCTGGTGCTGGAGAAGACTCTTGCGAGTTCCTTCGACTGCAAGGCGAACAAACTGGTCAGTCCTAGAGGAGATCAGCCATGACTGCTCCTTAGAAGGCCAGATCCTGAAGAAGAAACTGAAATCCTTTGGCAACCTTATGAAAAGGAAGGACTCCCTGGAGAAGAGAAGGAAGGACTCCCTGGCAAAAGAAGAAGGAGACGACAGAGAATGAGGTGGCTGGATGGCGTCACTGAAGCAGTTGGTGCAAGCTTAAATGGACTCCGGGGAATGGTAGAGGACAGGAAAGCCTGGAGGATCATTGTCTATGGGGTCGCGATGGGTCGGACATGACTTTGCACCTAACAACAACAATTAAGGCTAATAACCACTTCCCTAATATCTTAATGCACTCCTGGCTACTAAGAGGGAGAACAGGGAGGGGCAAAAAAGAGAAAAATAGAAAAGAGGACATGAAAAAAACCCTAAATCAAACCCTTGATGTCTTCTCCAGCGATGATCCTCAGGCAGAAGTGCAGCAGGGCAGCAGGCATGCAGGCAGCAAGGGTAGGAGGCAGGCAGCAGACCTATGGGTCACTGCAGCTCTCTACCACAGGAGCACCCAGCCAGAGCTCAGCAGCAGAGTGAGCTCCAGCAGGCAGAGACCATGGCTTAAGTAGCCTCATGGGCAGAGGCTACACAAAGGCTGGGAGTTAAAAACAAAAAAGCACCAAAAAGGGGGGGAACAAAGGCAGCCAGGAAGCTGCAGCAGCCACGAGGCTACAAACGGCTCGCTAACTGACCCCGAATCGAATCGATTCGGCATCAATTCGGCCGAATCTCATTGATTCAACCATTCAAAAATGATGGACGTTCCGTTTCGGACTGTTTTAGGCTTGGAAACGCCCAAATCGGCCCCAATTCAGGTATTTCCGAGCCGAACCTGCACATGCCTCACTCACCTCCCTATCACTCATCTACTGTAACCTGCCACCCCTTTGCCTTCACAGAATCAGCCTCTCTGTCAGATGGCTATCTAGCCTCTGTTAAAAAATTTTCCAAAGATGGAGAACTCACCAGCTCCCGAGGAAGCCTGTTCCACTGAGAAACCACTCTCTACCCCTTCCCCCCAGCCTTGGAACCCATTTAGAATGGCCAACCATCCTTTTGATTGCTGTTTCTTGGTTTATAGATTACAGGAAAGTTTTTTATTCCTTTTTATGTACTTCCTCCTCCTCCTTTTGCAATTTCAAATGGTATGCAAGCATCCCTGAGCCATCTCTGAGTATGTGAAACAAATAATAGTTCTCAGCAATCCATGCTTTCTGGCTCAGCCTCTGTTTGTTGTCATGACTTTGAGTTTTGAATTGGAACAAAGTAGATCTCTTGGTTGACAACAGCATATTCCAAATGATTTGTATTTAACTAAAGTCACCAGACATCCGTCATCAAGGATACCAGTAAGAGAGCTAAAACTGCAATATTCTAAATGGTAAAAGCCACAAACCTGGAAGACGAATCTTTAAACATTTCCAATGAGGATAATTTTCTAGCCATTTGAGTTTCCCTCGGTCACGACAAGAGAACAGTGAGATGTTGTCCTCTAGATTGGTGAGCAAAAAGAGAAGAGGGCCAAAACAAGATATGAAGGATGAAATCTGTAGTTGAGAATCTTTTCTAAAAAAGCTTATTGGATCAGGGAAGGCTCAGGGGGGGGAGGCGCTGGGGAGGTTTCATAGAATCATAGAATCCTAGAGTTGAAAGGGACCATACAAGCCATCTAGTCCAACCCCCTGCTCAACGCAGGATCAGCCCAAAGCATCCTAAAGCATCCAAGAAAAGTGTGTACCCAACCTTTGCTTGAAGACTGCCAGTGAGAGGGTTTAATCCTTGCCACCCGTCTACTTAGAAGTAACATAGTGTCCCTGCCACAAATCTGGAGTGTCTCTTGTGAGATCTCCACAAGGAGAAATTAAACACTAGGCCCATTATAGAGCTGCTAATTAACAGAAGAGGGCCTGAGAAGGATGCCTCCAAATCCATCTCCCTTGCTGACTTCTCCCCAGTTTTTAAAGCCTCTGGCTGGGGGTGTTAATTGCCTTTATTTGTTTTTTAAAAACACCTTGTAAATCTTAGATGCCTATTTATTCTGTACACATTGAATAATGCACCTTAGAAATAGATTTTCCTGTTTTGCATGGAGAAATCCAGGTGCAGAAGCACACTGAAAGTGGATTATTCAATATGTGTGGAATGAGATTTGGTCAAATCTCTTGCATTTCATCCATGTTGAAACTGAGACCAACACAAAAATTCTTCACCTCAAATCAGTTCTGACACTTGTTCAGTCAACTTCCTCCTTTTGTTTTACTGTCCCCACCACCCTTCATTTTATTCTATAACTCTATACTTTGAAATTGGTAAACCTCATGGGAAACAAGTAAACTTCTCCTTTCTGTTGAATACTTCCTTACCAGCATTTTTATACAGCACTTATTCCTGAGAGGTAAACAGACATTCTTTCCAAAATATTGCATTCCTTTGTTTCTTTCCTTGTCATCATAGATTTGTTTTAAGTCATTTGCTGTAGTGATATGACCCAGAAGATAATGAACAAGCAAACTACTGTTGGCTTCTCTGAGCCACGTCCGTAAACTGTATCATGGCTGCTAGGGCCCTGCCTTTCTTTATATTCATCCCTGCCACCTATATCGTCACAATGGATAAGAGATCTACAAGTGGCTGTTGGTCATAGTGGTTACAGGGAAGCTTCATAGACAGAAGCAGTTGACCTCTGAATCTCAGAGCCAGGAGGCAACGTCAGGAGGACTATTGTCGGCTTTTGTGCCTTTTTATTGAACCTCTAGGGGAGACAGGATGCTGAATGGGGTAGACCACTGATCTGATCCAGGAGGGCTCTTGTTATGAAGGCCACAGCCTTTCTGCCCTGTTGTTGGCCCTCCAGAGAAACTATTTGGCCACTGTGCGAGACAGGAGCCTAGACTAGATGAACCACTGGCCTGATACAACAAGGCTCTTCTGATGTTGTTAAGAAGGCACAAAACAAAGAAAAACTGCAAGGTGATAAGAAATATATTTATTTTGCAATCTTTAGACATTTCACCATGTAGGCTTAGTCAAGGGGAATCAGTACCTGGTGCTGGAATTTTCCCTATCAAATGATTTTCCCCTGACAAAGCCTAGTGAAACATGTAGGGACTTTGTAAAATAAATGTCTTATCACCTGGCAGGTTGTGAGAGTGTGTGTTTTGAGACACATTAATTGATGTAGCCCATGTTTTTTTTTCTTTATCCTCAGTTCTTATAAAGGCCTCTCCGCCGCTGAAGGGGGATGTAGGGTTTATTTATTTATTTATTTATTTATTTATTTATTTATTTATTTATTTATTTATTTATTTATTTATCATACTTCTATACCGCCCTCCCCAGAGGCTCAGGGCGGTTTACATTATAACAGAAAACAATACATAAAACAGTCTGTAGAACATGTATAACTGATAACTAATAATTGTAACCAAATAACAACACAGTATAACAAACACAGTATAACAAACAGGTCCAGGGCTTATTGATGGGATTCTGAGGGGGGGGGAGCAGGGGCCCTTGGTCGCTGATTGATTATGTCTGGTCTCGGCCAAATGCCTGGTGGAGGAGCTCCTTTTTGCAGGCCCTGTGGAACTGTTTAAGCTCCGTCAGGGCCCTGATCTCCTCTGGGAGCTCATTCCACCAGGTGGGGGCCAGAACAGAGAATGCTCTGGCCCTGGTCGAGACCAGGCGGACTTCTTTAGGGCCAGGGATCCTTAGCTGATTGGAGGCAGTAGAGCGCAGAGCTCTTTTGGGGGCATAGGCGGGGAGGTGGTCCCTCAGGTACACTGGGCCCTGACCGTGTATGGCCTTGAAGGTAAACCAGATCCAGGTTGGGAAGTCCTGGAGATTTAGGGGTGGAGCCTGGAGAAGACAGGGACATCAGCTGTGTATAATGTCACTAAGTCCACCCTCCCAAGCATCCATTTTCTCCAGGGGAACTAATCTCTGTAGTCCGGAGAGGAGCTGTAATTTCAGGGGATCCCCAGGTCCCATATGGAGGATGGTAGCCCTATGTCTTCATCAGATAGTGTTGGCAAAAACCAAAATGAAGCTGCTTGCAGCTGCCTGGAAGCATCTTTATCTTTCCCACGTGATTAAAACAGTGAGGAACAGAACACGGCTCTTCACTCCACCTCACTATGCAGCATCTGCTCGCTTCCTTGTTCAGTTAGCAGCGCTTGAATGTTTGACCCTAAATCTTTTGTCATGTGCAGCCAGCCGTGTAAGCATTTCTGATGAGATGGTGGAAGTGAACTTTTATTCAAGGCAGATACAATCAACACTGGGCTGTACATTTGCCTTTCCAAAAGGAGAATGATCCTCGAAAGAGTATAAAAGTATTGCTTTCTGGAAATGGAGAGCCATTGAGTTTGGGAGTACGACCGTCTGCATATTTTTCTCAGTCCTTGATGAGATACTTACACTGAATCATAGAATCATAGAATCATAGCGTTGGAAGGAACCTCCGGGGTCATCTAGTCCAACCGCCTGCACTATGCAGGACACTCACATCCCAATCGCTCATCTACTGTAACCTGCCACCCCTTTGCCTTCACAGAATCAGTCTTTCCAGCTAGCTATCTAGCCTCTGTTTAAACATTTCCAAAGATGCAGAACCCACCACCTCTCGAGGAAGCCTGTTCCACTGAGAAACCGCTCTGACTGTCAGGAACTACTTCTGGATGTTTAGATGGAATTTCTTTTGAATTAATTTCATCCCATTTGTTCTGGTCTGTCCCTCTAGGGCAAGAGAGAACAATTCTGCTCCATCCTCTATATCAGGGGTAGTCAACCTTCCTAAAGCGTTTGCTGGCAGGGGCTCATGGGAATTGTAGTCCATGAACATCTGGAGGACCAGAGGTTGACTACCACAGCTCTATATGGCACCCTTTTAAATACTTGAAGATGGTTATCTGATCCCCTCTCAGTCATCTCGTCTCCTCTAAACAGACCAAGCTCCCCCAACTTTTCATCATACGTCTTGGTCTCCAAACCCCTCGCCTCTTCTGGACCTCTTCTAATCAATTTGGACAGCTCCGAATCGATTCGGATCCGAAACAGTCCAAATCGAGGGCCCCTTGCACAAGCCTAATCTCATGTGGAACTGATACTGGAATTACTGATACTGAAATTACGGTCCCTTAATTAACGTTGGGGAAGCCTCATCTCTGAAGTTCTGCTGATCACCTTTTTCGATTGCATGCTTCCTTCCTGGAACTCAGGTTGGACATGGGGATCCCTTGGCTCTCTCCTCCTCAGTTTTGACCTCTTAGTTTTGGCAGCTCTAGGACAGACATTTTCACTTAGCCTGTCAAGATCATCCTATATTCTGTTGCTGTCTTCAATTGTGTTTGCTACCCCTCCCAGTTTAGTATCATCTGCAAAGTAGCATCGTTAGGCTAAGTGAAAGTGTCTCTCCTAGTGCTGCCAAACATGACTGATTCCCTCAGGACCTAATCTGGCACTAACCACTAAGAAGCAGTTAAGTATTGCAAACTGTAGGTATTGCTATTTATTGTATGGCATATTTGTTGTGTAGCCAGGATATCCAAGGATTGTATGGCAGCCTGGCAAGGGACACTTGGAGGTGCTTGGCCATTGCCTTCCTCCATGTCATGACCTTGGGGGGACTACCACCCAAATCTCTGGAGGTCTCCCATCTAAGTACTAGTCAGGACTGGCCCTGCTTAGCTTCCGAGATCTGATGGGATCGGGTTTACCTGAGTCATCCAGATAAAACTGGAGCATGCAGAACTTGAAGAGGCTGATAGGAAATAACAATACAACAAGTTCGACAAAAGAAACTTATTAAGAAAAAACAATTGAAAATTAAAAAATAAAATAAAAATGTAACCTGTGAAGGAACTGGAAGTCCTGCTGCTGTGAGAAATTATTACATACGGTGGTTCTGCAGTCCAAAGGTACACTTCATATGCTTTTGAGTGAGTAGTGCGACATGCCCATAGATACACTCATGTGCTTTGGAGTGAACATAATCAAGGAAAGTGAATCCACATTGAAACGTTGTGTGTTTACTTCAAACAAAAAAATTTATGACTACGAGCAAGAAGTGCTGCTTCTTTATTGATAAATCCAGCCAGGCACAGTTTTCTTTGCATATTTTGTTGATTTCATAACTGTGTCTCCCAGTTATTTTATAATATTGAGACATGCCAGTCTAGATGGACTAGAAAACAAATAGCTTTCTCAGCTGCCTCAAACAGATCAAGGCTTGTAGAGGTAGCTGCAAGAAATTTGAATCGAGGTTCCCAATAGAGAACCAAATGTAGCAGGTTAGGTCCTCTGATTTGTATGCTTTATTTGTATGCCTCGGATGCTTTAGGATGCTTTGGGCTGATCCTGCGTTGAGCAGGGGGTTGGACTAGATGGCCTGTATGGCCCCTTCCAACTCTATGATTCTGTGATTCTATGAAGGTGGTAACTGAAATGTAAAAAGTTCTGTGATCGTTGTTTTGATCAACCCAAACTATGGAGAAAACCTGGAGCTGGATATAACCCTCCTGTCCAATGCAGTATCAAGACATAATACCCAGTAATGAAGTTTTGAACCTCCTGAAGGCATGCCGAGGGAATTACCTGTTAAGAAATAATCTGCTTGAATCCCAGGACTGAAATGGTGTCTCTCTGCAGCAGGGAACTGGAGCATTGCCTTGAGAGTTGTCAGACAGAGGTACTCCTCTCCTTGCCCAAACAGTTCACAAAGGTGACATGCACACAAGGCCAGATGGAGGGGAGACCGAGTTCAGCTCTCAGCAGGGGGCAAAGCTAAAATTCTCCATAAAAAAGATAATTTTGGATGAGCCCTAGATTCAGGACAACCACACCACTGCAGCCCAGGATTTCAGCACCACAGAGAAGTGGTACCACGGCCTTGCTCTGAAACAGTTTCAAAATAGGATCAATAGGAAGAAAACAGCTGCTTTGCGTGCTGTAGAATTGTAAAATGGCTTCAATTGTTTCCACAACAAGGGACTTTGTCATTGCAGGATGACCCTTTCCAGGAGAGGGTTACCCACAGGTACCTAAAATAGTGACAATGATCAATTAGCATGCGAATTTACACTGGAATTTCCAAGGCTTCTTCCCAGAGATCAGCACCCAAGTCTTAGTGTGATGGATATGTAAAGCCACGTCCTTGCAGACATTGCTCAGCTTTCTGCGAACTGAAAGGAGGTAGAAAAAGCTTTGGACCCGATCACATCTCAATGACATCATCAAGAACAGACGGAAAGATAAAGAGGCCAGAATGCATCCCTGTTCCACCCCTCTGAAAATTGGGATATCTTCTATTAAAGAAGAGAGCTGCCCACTTTTATTTTGGCAGACAGATTATTGCCAATAAAGGCTTCTGTACTTTTGGAAGACAGATTACTATGCAGTTCCTGTAACAAGAGGTGTTTATCAATGGCTGACATGCCAATTTTGTATAGCACCAATTTCTGTCGACCAGCAGCAAACGCAGCTGCTAAATCCACAAAGCTGCATGCAGATGTTCAGTGGATTCCTAGATACATTGGATAGCTAGATAACGAAGGATCAGACAGTGATACATTGTACATTGCCCCTTTCTAAAGCTTGGATAACTTGGTTGGAGTCCTCCAGCTTTCCCAGAAGGTATTTACCATAGTAGTACTAGTAGAAAAAGTTTTATTGCATTAGCCATGGGCCATCATAATCATAAAAGGTAAAGGTATCCCCTGTGTAAGCACTGGGTCATGTCTGACGGGGTAATGCCCTCCAGCGTTTTCATGGCAGACTCAATACGTAGTACATAATCCATACGTATTTAAATATTATGAGCCTCCTGTGGCGCAGAGTGGTAAGGCAGCAGATATGCAGTCTGAAAGCTCTACCCGTGAGGCGGGGAGTTCAATCCCAGCAGCCGACCCAAGGTTGACTCAGCCTTCCATCCTTCCGAAGTCGGTAAAATGAGTACTCAGATTGCTGCTGGGGGGTAAACGGTAATGACTGGGGAAGGCACTGGCAAACCACCCCGTATTGAGTCTGCCATGAAAACGCTGGAGGGCGTCACCCCAAGGGTCAGACATGACTCGGTGCTTGCACAGGGGATATCTTTACCTTTACCTATGATCATGTCAACCCTCCCCCCCCTCCTCTCAAAATGGCCAGTGATAGGCCTGGAGGTGGTGGGAAGGGGAGAAGCCTTGGGTGGGCCTGTATACAGCTGTGCTTCCCAACTATATTCTGCACAAGCAAGTCACTTCTGGGTTTTCTCAAAGCCTGAAGAATGTTGTAGGGGAATGTTTTTTCTCAATGGGAAAAAAAAGTTGAGAAAAGCTGACTTTAGAAGTATAGTAAACAGGTTCTTGGAAATTATAACCCAACAATCCTTTTGGATATAGGCATCGAAACCTGTGCTAAATGGAGGACCTTACACATTATGTCTTGGATTGTCCCCTCTAGGACAATCTGAGAAATAAATGTATTGGGATATTATTGTCCATTGCCTGGGGCACTGTGAAACTTGAGAATTTGATTTTACTGTTGTCAGATAATGACACTTACATTTCTAGCAGAGTTGAGCTCTTTGCTCTTGCTGCAAGAAAAATTAGGCCCAATGTATGTCAGTAGAATTTTTAACATTTCCCCCCATCAAAATTGATAGTATATTCTAATTTTAACTTTGTAACCAGAAGCCAATTTGAGCTATCTCTTGTTACTAGCGTATACTTTTTGTATCACATTACATATATGTATATATTTTTTCTGCTTCTCTTTATATAATATTTAAATTACCTTTTATTTAAATAAGGTAAAGGTATCCCCTGTGCAAGCACTGGGTCATGTCTGACCCTTGGGGTGACGCCCTCTAGCGTTTTCATGGCAGACTCAATATGGGGTGGTTTGCCAGTGCCTTCCCCAGTCATTACCGTTTACCCCCCAGCAGCAAGCTGGGTACTCATTTTACCGACCTCGGAAGGATGGAAGGCTGAGTCAACCTTGAGCCGGCTGCTGGGATTGAACTCCCAACCTCATGGGCAGACAGCTTCAGACAGCATGTCACTGCCTTACCACTCTGCGCCGCAAGAGGCTCTGACATGACCATATATGATCATATCAAATGATAAATGTTTTAACACATTTTAAAATATATATTAAAATTAATGAACTCCCGCCCATTAGGGAAACCCTTCCAGGGCTTTCAAGAAACCCAGGTTTCATGAAACCCTGGTTGAGAAAGCATGACTTAGAACTACAGTACTGAAGGGAAGATTCTAGCTGCATTTAATCTGAGTGAACAACTGGATTAGGATTGGAGTCCATCAATTGGGATAACATTTGAATATGTCTGGTGGGTATCAACCCCTGCGTCTTTACCAGGTGAGGGGAAAGAAATGAGGCCATTTATCTCCATTTTTAAAATCATCTCAGGAGGCCATTTTAGCAAGATGGTTAAATCGGAGAGATGGAACAGCCATGGTACAAAAGACCCTGAAAATCTGGCTGTAATGGCAATGCAGTCTTGTGGTGATATCATCCAATACTGAAAGAACAGATTTTCTGTAAGTTTGGAACTAAATTTCATTCAAGGGCCCAATGGAGACCGGGAAATCATGCTACTCCAGGCTCTCACCCATGCTTTCATGAGATCCTGGGATTTCTTGAGACCCCTGAAAGGGTTTCCTGAATGGGTGGGAGTTAATTAATTCTTTAAATATATATTTTAAATTGTTGAACATTTATTGTGATATGACCATATATGATCATGTCAACCCACCTACGCCTCCCAGAATGGCCAATGATGGGCCTGCAGGGGGTGGGGAGGGGAGGGCCTCCATGTGGGCACATACACAACCATGCTTCCGCATGATCCCAAGACTTTCAGGGGTTTCTCAATGGTGAAAAAGCTGAGACAGGCTGCCCTACTCTTTTGCTGATGGAGTCTAAATGAGCTGGCCCTCAGCCTTGATTCGCCGTTCCTTTTAAAAAGTCTCCCAATGCTGCCTTTTGAACGAGCAATGCTGATTTTCAAAGTTGTGCGTGGCAGAGCTTTTTGACTAGAATCCCTTGGAGTGTGCCCTTCAGTGCACATAAAACTGGGAGGAACATCTGAAAGGGAGCGCAAAATGCTGGATCAGCTGCAGTCATGAATTTGATGAAAGTTCACTGGAAACTGCAGGAAGGGAAACAAGCAAATCAGCAGTTTCCCCACAGCTGTGTCATTTGGAGCTGTCCAGAGCTGGTTTTCCTGAATGATATCCAGTCGTGGCATGTTTGCAGAAATGGTGACCCACCACGTCAAATGAGTGCTAATCTACTGGGAGATCAGTCTGTTGCTTGTTGTTCAGCTAGGCCTGTGAGTCTGGATAATAACTAATCACGTGGTAAAACAAACAAAAGCTATTTTTGTTAATTATAGCAGTGATGGAAAGTGCTGCCAAGTTAAGTTACAACCGACTTATAACAACCCAGTAATGTTTTTGATGCTTTCGAATTATGGTGTTGGAGATGACTGCTCCAAATACCATGGACAGCCCAAGTTACCATCAAGATAGTTTTAGAGAGGAGCAAACCAACTATGTCATTAGAAGGCAAGATATTACGGCTAAAGCTCACTTACTTTGGACACATCATGCGATCAGACTCATTAGAAAAGTCATTAATGTTCGGCATGGTCAGTGGCAAGAGGAGACGTGGTCACCAAAGGATCCGTTGGCTCACCATGATCAAAGCCAGTACAGGGATGACTGTGAACTAACTGAAAGAAGCGGTCATTGACAGAGACAAATGGCGAAAACTTTCCTATAGAATTGTGGAGGGTTGGACATGACTGAATGGATAACATCATCATCAAGGTTTTTGAGGCAAGAGACGTTCAGAGGTGGTTTGTCCTTACCTGACCCTGTGCAGCAACCCTGGTTTTCCCTGGAGGGCTCCCATCCAAATACTAGCCAGGACTAATCCTGCCTAACTCCCAAGATCCAAAGAGATCAGGTTTGCCTCGACAGGGCAAGAGATAACTGCTTCTCAGAATACAAACAAGGGACTCAGTAATTTTTGTCTGTATTCATAATTTGAGTGTTGGCTGATAAAATCCAGAGGGTGGAGTGGGGGAGACAGTGCATTAAGAATTATTTATTTATTGAACACATTATTTGTTTGTTTGTTTTATTTGTCAGATTTATAACCCGCTCCCATCGGCCCAGCTGTCTCAGGGTGGTTCACAACAGTCAGTAGAGCAATAATGACGTAACAATTACATCAAAACAGTTAAAAACAATTTTAAAAATTTGATGACTTTTCCCTTTTCAGAGCACTGAGGGAAGTGTATTCATTTGTCCAGGACTGGCCTCAGACATAGGCCCTGCAAAAGAGCACAATGCAGGCTCAGCGGAATTGTGATAGCTCCATCAGGGCCCTGATGTTCTCAGGCATCTTATTCCACCAGGCCTTTTTGGCCCTGGCCCTTTTTGGCCCTGAGGCCAGTTGGGTGATTTGACCCACCTTTTTTCTTTTACCCCACTTTTCTCCCAGCCAGCTTCGATGCAGAGTGAAGATTCGAACCTGGGCTACTGTCAAAGGCAGACAGACTCACAACTAGGCTTCTGGATTAATAAAAAGCTTTATTGGAAGCAGATCTGAACACTCCGACGTCTGTAGTCAATTCTAATCGATACATGGCAAGCAAGCAGTTATCAATAGTTCATTCCCGCCCAAATGCCTCCTCTTTCCCAGGGATAGAATTAGCCCCGCTCCCAGGTGCCATCCTGGGATTCCTGCAAGACCCTCGCCAACCCATCTGGCCTTGGGTTCAGATAACAAAGCACAGAGCAACATTTGCAAGAAGGAGACACAGCATGAAAGGATACACAAAGCAGTGACAAATAGTTCAGGGTTATAAAAGGGTTATAAAAGGTGCTTCAAAAAGCACACATCAAACCAACATGGAGTGTCTCAGGTCAATCACAAATCATGGCAGAGATCAGAGGGACTGATCCTGACAGCTACCCAGATTTTGGACTGACTAACTGCTACTACACCATGCATTATTGAGAGGGGATTTCCAGTCAGTGACTATCTTCAGATAGGCAGCGATGTATGTCTGCTGAAGGTTTTTGAGGTATAAGCTTTTGAGAGTAATTGACCAATGCACAGCTAGATCCCATCTGCTGGATCCTGTCAGTTTAAAGTGAAACTGACCTATAGTGTGCACTGGCAAGACGATCCAGAGCCATTACACACAGAAAAATAAAAAGCCTTGCACCAGTGGAATGGAGTAATGCTAAATAAAAACACGCCTCCCGGAATTCACCACCTGTTGGCTCCTCTGCTGCCATCTCGCACTTCCTGGAATTTTGCACAGCTGCTTGAAATGGCGGAAGAGGGGAACATGTTATGCACGCTCCCCTCTCCCCCCCTGTCAATCAAGACAGGCAGCCAATCACCTTTCTCCCTCATTTAAAGGGACCATGATGCCAGTTAATTAAAAAAAAACAAAAGTTCTCCATTTAAATGCCTATGCATCTATTCATAGGGCTTTTAAAATTATTATTATTATTATTACTGCCAGCCCTCTTGGAATCCTGAGCCTTGAAGTTGTTAAGTTATTTTTTCCCCCAATGGTTCTTTGGGTGGGCAGGGGGGAGGAAGGCATGCATTTAGTGTAAACTGGTTGGGAAACGTTTTTTTCCTCTCCCTACCTGGGCGATTGGGTGCATAGTCGTTGCCACAGGCAGTTTTTTCTTTCAAATAAAGAGAAAGCCCTGTTTCAGTGAAGAGAGAGGGTGGCGGGCTCGAGGGCGGGCACTGGAGCTGGAGATCTCGCTGCTTTGATAATGCACGTGCCTTTTGCTCCTGGGTTGCTGGTTGCTCTCATCCTGCTAATGCTACTTTGCAGGGGTAATCCAGTTTTCTGGATTTCCCTATAAGCGCTATAAAATGGAGGATGTAGCAGCCGGTTTGCAGATGTTATGCTGGATGTTCATGACATCATACAAGATGCCAAAAAAATGGCGTTTACAAACAGTAAGGATTTCACTTTATTTAACGAGTGCAGAATGGCGCCCATTGTTTGCTAGTGTATATAAGTTGGGTTGTTTTGGGAGGAGGTTCAGTTCTTGTTGTACCATGCTGGGATTACAATAAGAGCTCAAATCGTTTCCAGTGTACGTGTCCACATCTGAACCCACAGATTTAACAGATGGTATTGAGCTCCATTGTCCCTTGGACAGGATTGGGAATCAACTTCGTATTGCTGTCTTGACAACTGCAGGCTACAACTTGGGACAGAGCCAAAGAGTTTGTGTGCATCTAGCATGTATGTGTCACCCTGCTCAAGATGCAAAGGGATAAGTTCTCCTGGGGCATGTGGAACAAATGATATGGTTTCTGACTCCTGGCCACAGTGCATATGCTTCTGTCTCTTAGGGTTGCCAACCTTCTGGTAGGGCCTGTAGATATCCCGGAATTTGAACTGATCTCCAGATATTTCTGCCCTGAGAGAGGCATCTGCTACATTTCATTCCACAAAATAATGAATAGTGAAATGAAATGAAGCAGGTGTCCTCTGCACGGTATCCTAGAATCTGAGTGAGGTTTAATTGAATTGCATGCTCACTCATCCATAAACATTCATTCACCCTTGCATTGTCTAACTGACTCTGGCCGTCAATTCATGGGTCTGGCTTAGCAGCAGTCTGTAGACTTTTCAGATGCTACTGTGATGCATCTTTATTACAAAAATATGGCATTGGGCCCATTGTTAACCTAATTTCAGAGGGTATTCCTATTGGCCTCTGTGTTCTAGATTTGAATCTGGAAGCGCATTACAGACACACTAGATTGCCAGAGCCAGGAGACAACATCAGGGGAAGGCCTCAGACCCTATAGCCAGGGGTGGCCAAACTGTGGCTCTCCAAGATGTTCATGTGCTGGCAGGGTCTCATAGGAATTGTAGTCCATGGACATCTAGAGACTGAAACATCTGGAGACTACAATTTGGCCACCCCTGCTATAGCTAGTTAATGGCCCTCTGTCTGATTTGTAACAAGTAAAGTGATACTTAGATTCCAACAACCCTTTCCTTTTTGTGAAGAAAATATTTTATTTGTTTGCTTATATTTAAAAGATCTCTGTGCCCTGGCTAAAGGGTTTGTTAAAAAAAAAAAAAAAGCAGCTCTATACCTTCAGGGTAACAGGGTGGGAAAGGAAGCTTCATTTTGAAGGGAAATTTTACTCCACTGTGGGGAAGAGTGCAGAGAGGTGTTCTATCATAGGAGTTTCTCAAACAACCCCTAAAATAGACCCCGATATGTAATCATTTGAGTTCTCAAAGCATTCTTTCTTTTAAAAAACAAGCATTGCATCTGTAATTTTAGGGTTCTTAAACCCTACAGTATGGCTATTTTATGTCATATTTTTGTTCCAAATTGTGGCTTCCCCCAGGCTAGCAAAAAACAAACAAACAAACAAAAACACCCCATATCTGCTGAAGTCCTCATGGTATTGATTTTTTTATCCACATCCTGAGACCATGTTTCAGAATTAGATATAATAAGAAGTATTGCTGAATGAACAGGATAGTAGTTGTGAATTTCCTGCATTGTACAGAGGGTTGAATGAAATCACCCTGGAGGACCCTTCCAACTCTATGATTTGATAACAAGTCGATCCAGTAGGTAATAGAGCATAGCTCTACTTTTGCCACATTTCAAAATGCACATTGGTGTTCATGTTTGGTGAGTTGAACTGGGAGAAAGTAATTTTAGATCCTTTTAAATACTTGACTCATACAGTTCAGACTCTATTGAAAAACATTCTGGGATGGTGATATTGTTACTGGATTGCAAACAAAAATAATAATTCTCTTGTGTGTCATCAGATATAGACTATGATAACACACATTGTGTCTGTGCCTGTTCATAATGCTGACTGTGGCAATAAACTTTGATCTAAGGTTTACTAAAATGGAAATTCCCATTAAAATATGCATATATTTAGCTGGTCTAATTCCAGTATGGAATAGGTTTTGGGTTTTTTTGTGTTCACTGAAGTTATAAGCTTCTTAAAAGTAAATGCTTCAAATCCAGTTTCTTTAGGAGCGATTAGCTGAACTCCTAGTGGGAATCACATTTCAAACATTTCCTTATGTGCTCAATTAATGATAAAAAGAGCTGTATCATGTTTTTAGCTAAGACTCCAAAGGGATTACTTAGGGACTATTTGTTATGCTGAATGCATTCCTTGTCTGTCTAAAATTACTTTTATAATCACATTATCTCTTCATTTTAATCAACAATCTTGATTTAGGGAGGGAAAAAAACTTACATAACTTAAGGGGCCAACCACAGGATCATTTAATGCTATTACAGAATCCTGTCAACTTGCACCTATGTTCTGAAATCTCTTCATTAAATCAATCAAGCTTGAGACTTAAGAGCGTATGAAGAGCCCTGCTGCATCAGACTAATTGTCCATCTTGTCCCACATCTTGTCTCACACAGTGGCCAACCAGGTCTTCTATAGGGCCAGAGAGGCTGAGGCGTTCCCATGGAACTGGGATTCAGAGGTTGACTGTCTCCAAATGGTTAGTAGCCACTGATAGACTTACCTTCCATGACTATTTAATTCCTTTTTAAAGCTGTTTATGCCATAGACCCATTATTCACGGGGGTTTTAGTGCACATTCGGGGTGGAATGGCGGCGACTAAAATCAGCGATAACGCACGGTGCCGGCTGCAACCGGCTGCAGCTTCGGTGCATGCCGCCGAAAAAGCCGCGTTTGTGAAACGCGGAAGAAAGTGCAGCTTCCGGGTGACAGGGGCGCAACCAGAAGTGGCGCCGGGATCGCCGCGTGCATAATCGGTTACTCTGAGTTTTGCCGCCGTAGCGCCCCGCCCCGTGCAAAACCGGTATGCGTCACGCCTTCCCCCTCCGCGTTTTCCATGTGACCCGAGATCGCCGTTTTGACGGCCGTGCTTAATGGGCCTAAGGGGGTTGTGGTTTATCTCCTCCTGCCTTCATTGACTCAGCCACAAGCTAGGGAACCAACCACTTCTACTGCTCCTCCCCCCCCCCCCCAGAATGAGTGAGTTCTCTTGTTTCTGTACCTGGGAGAGGGGCGGAGCCTGCACACCTAATCCTGTCTTCAACTGCCTTCTGTCTCCCCACCCCCATCCCTTGTCCTTCTCAAGCCTGCCTATTCATCTGGGTGGTGATGTCACTTCTGTAGGGCATGGCAGGAGTGTGGCCAGCTGGACATGACTTCCAGGGTTTCTCAAAGCCTGAAAAATTATTTCAGGAGCTCCTCCATGGTCAAAAGGTTGAAAAAGGCTAATCTAGATGTATATTTTTGTTCTTTTCTGGAACAGAGTTTTTCAAAACAAAAACCCACTGAGAACAAGAAGACATGAAGCGGCTGCCTCCACTAAACCTGGAAACAGTGCTTTCATGCTTTGTGATGCCCATTTGCTGTTGGCAAAAGTGCTTTGCTGGCTTTCAGTACGGTGAAAGGAATGCAGAAGCGTCAGTGACCTTCAAACACAAGGCCCAGGTGTGTGTCCTAATGGTCTTCCTACTGAAGGCTTGGACTGGATTGAAGAAACCAGGGAACTGGGAGAAAATCACCTTCCTATTAACAGAAGATAAATGCATATTTTGAGCTGCCAAAGACTGGCTCATCATGAAATCAATGGAGTGCAATATTATGGTGAGGTTTCCAATGAAAGACTGCAATGTTTGGCATGATGTGGCAGAACTACTGATATATACCATGACATAAACCCCCTGAAAGATAGCCAAAGTCAAGGCAACCAGGATATATATGAGAGGCATTAATGTATAATTCTATCGAAAGCCCCTGTAAATGGGTGGTTGGGTGAATTCGGATTACTTTTGATATTATAGCAGATGTGATAATGCCATAATTTTTTAGAGAAGGGAGCTGCTGAGAATAATACTTCCACACGTCATAGTCGTTTGGCAGTACCATAGCTCATTATATTCTCTGTGCTGGGGACAGATTAGGGAAGAGAGTGTATCTGAGGGGGAGCACTCAGATCTTGATGACAACAGGTCCCAAATTCATTTCCTGGCACTTCCAGTTATATTGTTATGTGCGAAGTCGTGTCCGACCCATCGCGACCCCATGGACAATGATCCTCCAGGCCTTCCTGTCCTCTACCATTCCCCGGAGTCCAGTTATAAAGCATAAGCTAATCCATGGGCAGTTGAAGAAGAAGAGTGGACTAAGATCAACAACCAGTGTTTTGGAGGAGCTGGGAGGAGAACATTAATTCAGGAGCTGACTGCTAGCTCTGCCCTCTGCTGAGTAGGCCTTTGTGCTATAAAAGGCTCTTGCTTGCCAGAGGAAGCCAGTACTTTGGAGGAGCTGGGAGGAGAACATTTTCTCAGGAGCTGACTGCTAGCTCCGCCCTCTGCTGAGTAGGCCTTTGTGCTATAAAAGGCTCTTGCTTGCCAGAGGCGCTGGCCTTTGGTGTGTGCAACACAATCAAAACCCAAAAGACTCTTGGGGTCTGGATTAAACCATAATATTCTGTGAGGAGCCAAAAACAAGAGCTAAAGGACTCTTGGCTGTTGTCTTTTCACCTGAGCATCAAGCTGAAGGTTTCAATGAAGTGTAGGACTGTTTGTGGAGCACTTCAAATCAATCAAAATGGCATGAAGACTGAAGAAGGTTGCATAGTGACATGAACCATCTGCGGAATGTTTGTCTTTTTACCTCAGGGGGATGATTTTTACAAATGCAGCAAGTGCAGATTAGTGGCTCTGCTGGAGGAGAAGGTCCGGGGATTAGAGAAACGATTGATTACACTGCAGGAGGAGGGAAATCTATAAAAACAAAATCAGGAACACCAAATACAGGAGGGTAATAATTGGAAGAATGTTACACATAGAAGTAGAAGAATAAGGAGAAGGTCTGACCCACTGATGCTCAGCAATCGGTTCCAAGGTCTGCCTGAAAAGGTTGATTCAGGAACCCAGGAGCATATGCAATCCCCCAGAAGAACAAGCCCCAACATAGACCAGGAAAAAAGTCACAGTCCCCCACAGGTGAGTGTTCTAGGTCTTCTCCCCCAACTCTGCTAAAAATGCAAACTCCATTAAATTCTTGTCTTGCTGACAGCTTCATTTCCCAGAAAATAGAGAGGGGAACCAGGGGCTCTGCTATTTTAGACTTGATTCTCCTCAGTAGGGAAGAACTGGTAGATGAGGTGGAGGTAGTGGGCACACTTGGTAGCTGTGACCATGTGCTTTTGGAATTTTCAATCATATGAAAGAGAAAACCTTTATGTAGTTGTATGGATAGACTGGAATTCAGGAAAGCTGATTTTCACAGACTTAAAGGTATGTTGTATAGAGGCCCATGGTCAGAAAGACTGAAAGAGATGGGAGTCCAAGAGGGCTGGAAGTTTCTTAAAAGTGAAATACTGAAGGCTCAATCACAAACAATTCCCTGGAGAAGAAAAGATGGAAGGAGCCTAAGGACACCAAATTGGCTACATAAACAGTTGTCAAAAGATTTGAGGAATAAAAAAAGAGAAATTTAGGAAATGGAAGGAAGGCCTTATTACCAACGATGAATATAAACAATCAATAATTGTAGGGGGACTGTTAGAAAAGCTAAAGCTCAATATGAGCTTAGGCTAGCAAGAAATGCTAGACATAACAAAAAAAGGCTTCTTTAGTTATATTTCAAGCAAGAAAAAGAATAGGGACACCATAGGACCACTGCAAGGACAAGAAAGTGAAATTATAACAAATTATGGCTGAATTGGTTAACTCCTATTTCTCCTCGGTCTTCTCTTGTGAGGGAAATAGTGATCAGTGTGGCAAGAACGTAACACAAGATGAGGGACGGGAATGGTGGCCTAGGATCACTGTTGGGGCAGTCCATAAACACCTGGTTTCTTTAAATGAACAAATTCTTTTGGGCCAGGTGAACTGCATCCAAGGGTACAAAAAGAACTTGCAGATGTCATCTCTGAACCTCTGTCCATTATTTTTGATACTTCTTGAAAAACAGATGAGGTACCAGGGATCGGACGCGGGCAAATGTTGTCCCCATCTTCAAGAAAGGGAAAAAGGAGGATCTGGGTAATTATCGACCAGTCAGCTTGATATCTGTAGCTGGAAAAATTTTGGAACAAATAATCAAACACTTGGTCCTTGAGCAGCTGGAACTGAGAGCTGTGATTTCTAAGACTCAGCATGGGTTTCGCAAGAACATGTCAGACCAACCTTATCTCTTTTTTCGAGAAAGTGACTACCTTGCTGGATCATGGGAATGTCGTGGACATAGTTTTCCTGGATTTCAGTAAAGCTTTTGATAAGGTTCCACATGATATTCTTTTTGACAAGTTGGTAAAATGCAGTATCATTTTTCTGTCAGGTGGATCAATAACTGGTTGACAAATCGTACCCAGAGGGTTCTTGTTAATGGTTCAGCATCTTCCTGGATAAGAGTGACAAGTGTAGTACCCCAAGGACTACACTTGTCACTCTATCCTGGGGCCTGTGTTATTCAGCATATTTATAAGTGATTTGGATGAGGGTTTAGAGGGGATACTTATTAAATTTGCAGATGATACTAAACTGGGAGGGGTAGCAAACACAACTGAAGACAGCAACAGAATACAGGATGATCTTGATAGGCTCAAGAAGTGGGCTAAACTGAATAAAATGAAGTTCAATAGGAACAAATGTAAAGTTCTGCATTTAGGTAGGAAAAACCAAATACACCAATATACACCAATATAAGATAGGGGAGATTTGTCTTGTTAGTAGCATGTGCATCTTCCCTCTCTACTTTACTTTCTGGGAAATGGAACCTTGGTAGTCTAGTAAACGTTATTATATTTTAGCACCACCTTGCCTGGTCACATCATTATTAACTCTGCTACTTTTAAATACAAAATACCAACAATGATACCCCCAACCCCCTGGGGAGAACTAGCTCTCGGATAGCAACACTAGTTTGGGTTTTTGAGAGGAAAGGGTCAGAAATGGGAATTTGTGCAAGTAAATGCAATATACTTGGCCTTCCTTTTGTTTGCAGCTGCTCCTCAGCCACTTGACTTGGCGTAGACCATCTCAGCTTGAATCACATTGTAGCTTCTGAGTCTTCTTTGTCTTCTTCATCTGTTACAAGCTCAAAAGCAACCTTGATGGTCTCAATTTCTAGGTTAAAAAAAATCAAGCGCTATCACAGAAAGGGCGGCTAAGCTCCCTGGGTGCAGAGCTGAGTTCACGCTCTCTTCCTGCGTGCCGTCTGTGATTGCAGAGAATTTGACAGTGTGAACCAGCCTGCCATTAGGTATAATTGTGTGCAGCTCTTGTTGTAGATTTCGGTCCAAAAATAGTTGCTGAGTAGCTGCCAGTTTCCCTCTGACTTCATTTCCTCCTTTCTTTGCAGGTTAACATATCAACTCACAAACAGGAATGTAGATTAAGGGTCAGATTTTTAAAATAAAAAAATGGATTAAAATTCATGATCTTTGTTAGCTGGGAAGGAGAGCAGGATTTCTGTATCCTGCAACAGAAACTTGCATTGTCTTCCTCTGCAGAGCCCTCC
Source organism: Paroedura picta (assembly GCF_049243985.1). Lineage (NCBI taxonomy): Eukaryota > Metazoa > Chordata > Lepidosauria > Squamata > Gekkonidae > Paroedura > Paroedura picta. The sequence goes on from NC_135374.1 coordinate 129,252,455, forward strand.
TTGGTGGTCTCTCTTCCAATGGTGACCCCAGCAAGGGGCTTTCAAGGCCAGTGTGAAGCAGAAGTTGTTGGCCATTATCTTCCTCTGCAAAGCCTTCCTGAGTAGTTTCCCTTTCAGGTACTGATCCAACTTAGCTTCTGATCTCTGACAAGATTGGGGTGTACTATGCCACCTTCCCTACCACAAAGCAAAATACTTGTAATGATTTAGAAGACAGAAACATAAGTAGTAGAAGAAGAAGAGTTGGTTCTTATATACCACTTTTCTCTACCCGAAGGAGTCTCAAAGCGGCTTACAGTATCCTTCCCTTTCCTCTCCCAACAGACACCCTGTGAGGTGGGTGAGGCTGAGAGAGCCCTGATATCACTGCTTGGTCAGAACAGTTTTATCAGCGCCATGATGAGCCCAAGGTCACCCAGCTGGCTGCATGTGGGGGAGTGCAGAATTGAAACTGGCTTGCCAAATTAGAAGTCCACACTCCTAACCACCACACCAAACTGGCTCTACATAATTATACATTTTCTGCTCGCTGGCCTTATATTGTAGAACTTTGGGCCTGTTTTGCTCAAAATGCTCTTATGTGTTCTAAAGTCCCAAGGTTAACATCTCCAGTCTGGACAAATTCTTGAAGATCTAGGGGTAGAGTAGAGTTGGGCCCCTGGCCCAGCTGGGGATCCCCTGCTTTCCAGACATAATTTGCCCCCCCAAACTTCCAAAACTTACCCCAATTCAGAAGAACTTTGCATTATAACTTGACATGCCATACAAATGTCGGTAATAACAGTTTAGGTTGTAACCTTAAGGGTTTTGATATTCTCTATAATAGCACAATGTAATTACACCCTAAATTTAATTTTTTTTAAAAAATGTGACATGCTGATGCTACCCAGAAGTGATGTCGGCATGTCAGGGTCATTGTGTGTGCGTGTGTGTGTGACACTCTGGTGTTTGGATGAAAGTCTATGGTTAGAAGCAAATTCTACCATAGAGCTTGGCCCAAAGCAAGAACATTGTCCCTCTCAGTATCTCTGACATGCCGACATCACTTCCAGGTAATGTCATCATATCATATAACTCTTCTCCACTCCTGGAAAGTGCCCTCCCATCCTCCACTGGCAGCCAAAGGACCTGGACAAAAGCAAAAAGGAGAAAATATCCTGACCAAAGTCAAACCTTAGGGTGGAACCTAGGAATAGTTCAGTGAGGTATAGCACAACAGAGTCTGCTTCCCAAGGCAGCCTTTTCCTCCAGGGCATCCTATCTCTTGTCTGGAGATGATCAGCTTTAATTCTGAAAGATCTCTAGGTCCTACCTGGAGGCTTGTAGCTTTCCATGTTGCTTGCAATGAGAAGCTGGCCTTACTGAGGCTCGTGTCCCCCACCGTTTTATCTAGGGTCGCCAGGTCCCTCCAGCGACTGGTGGGAGATAGGGTTGCCAGCTCCAGTTTCAGAAACTCCTGAGATTTGGGGGTGAAGCCTAAGGAGGGCAGGAACCTCAGTGGGGTTCAATGCCATAGACTAGAGTCCCCTTTCCACAGTGACCATTTTCTCTATGAGAACTGTTCTTTGTAGTCTAGAGATGAGCTGTCATTCCAGGAGAGCCTGCCAAGAGGCTAACATACCTAATTTGGCCATTTTAGTAGGTAGCACCTTCTCTACTTGGGTAGCTGTTCTAAAACCCAAAAGTATTTTTTTTTTAATTTTAGATCTGACTGACCATTGTTCTGGCATACTTTTCATCTTCTCCTGGTTAGGAATTAATTGCTCTGTTTAATTTGTTTCCTTGGCCTCCTTAGGCCAATCAACAGAAAGGGCTGCAATAACCCAGCCCTCCCGGCCTTCATAGCTGGCTTGTTATCACTACATTCTTTCCATAAAGTTATGGCCTCTTTAATTCCAGGTATTGGTGCCGACCTCTTTATTTCTTTGCCTGTGCAAACATCAGCAGCATGGTTACTGCTTCTATGCTGATATTAGTCTATCGATCAGCAAACTCTTTTCTAACACTCCAGGGACAAATAAGAGGGTTTTAATAGGATCATAGATCAGACGATCTCAAACTGTAGAACACAATGTGCTCCAGGGGCGGGGGGATAGGATGAGTTGGGTTTTTTTTCCAGGGGGGAAAAAGCATTGCAATATAAACATTTTCCCCCTCTCCTGAACATCTGCAGAGAAAATATTCATATAGGTCTTTTTCTATCCCATTATCCCTCCAAAAACCTCAGAATGGCATACATCAATCTCCTTTTGACATGAGTTCAACAACCTTGTAAGGTAGGTTAAGCTGAGTGTGTGAGACTGGCCCAAAGCCACCCAGCAAGCTTCCATGGCAGAGTAGGTATTGAAATCAACAGTTCAGCATGTGTGGACACTGGAGGATGCTACACTCTACTTGAATGGTATGTCTTTCTTTGTCTTAACCTGGGAGCTGCCATCTCTGACCCCTCTTCCCATTCTCCCTTTGTCCTCTCCCTCTCTTTACATGGCCTTCCATGGAGTCTCACATATCTGCAGATCTCTCCTGTAGAGACAATGCCCTTGTAATCACACACACATGATACCGGGCAAGATGGCAATTTGTGTTAAGGAAAGTACTCATTAGATTAAGCTTCTTCCTCTTCTTTTAACTGCATCCTGAAAGTGAACAGGATAAGACTTGATTCTCATCAGTAGGGAAGAACTGGTAGATGAGGTGGACGTAGGGGGTAGTGACCATGTGCTTTTGGAATGTTCAATTGTGGGAAAGAGAAAACCTTTACGTAGTAGGATGTATACACTGGACTCCAGGAAAGCCAATTTTAGGTATGTTGGTTAGAGCCCGGGGTCAGAAAGTCTTAAAGAGATGGAAGTCCAAGAGGGCTGGGAATTTCATAAAAATGAAATACTGAAGGCTCAATCACAAACCATTCCATTGAGAAGGAAAGATGGAAGGAGCATAAAGGAGCCAAGTTGGCTCCATAAACAGCTGTCAAATCAATTGAGGATTAAAAAAGAGGCATTTAAGAAATGGAAGAAAGGCCTAATTACCAAGGATGAGTATAAACAAATAACCAATAATTTTAGGGACAGTGTTAGAAAAGCTAACGCTCAATATGAGCTTAGGCTAGCAAGAAGTGTTAAAGATAGCAAAAAAGGCTGCTTTAGTTATATTTCAAGTAAGAAAAAGAGTATGGACATGGTAGGACCACTGCGAGGACAAGAAAGTGAAATTATACCAGATGATGAAGAGAGGGCTGAACTGCTGAACTCCTATTTCTCCCATATAAGATGGGAGAGACTTGTATTGGCAGCAGCATGTGTGAAAAGGATCTAGGAGTCTTAGTAGACCATACATTGAACATGAGTCAGCAGTGTGACTCAGTGGCTAAAAAGGCTAATAGTATTTTGGGCTGTATCAAATAGAGTATTGCGTCCAGATCACAGGAGGTGATGGTACCGCTTTACTCTGCTGTGGTTCGGACTCAATTGGAGTACTGTGTTCAGTTTTGGACACCCCAGTTGAAGAGGGATGAAGACAAACTGGAGCGTGTCCAGAAGAGGGCAACAAAGATGGTGAGCGGTTTGGAGACCAAGACATATGAAGAACGGTTGGGGGAGCTTGGTCTGTTTAGCCTGGATAGGAGACGACTGAGAGGGTACTTGATAACCATCTTCAAATATTTAAAAGGCTGCCATATAGAGGACGTAGAACAGTTGTTCTCTCTTGCCTTGGAGGGACGGACCAGAACCAATGGGATGAAATTAATTCAAAATAAATTCCGTCTAAACATCCGGAAGAAGTTCCTGACAGAGCGGTTTCTCAGTGGAACTGGCTTCCTTGGGAGGTGGTGGGTTCTCCATTTTTGGAAATTTTTAAACAGAGGCTGGATAGCCATCTGACAGAGAGGCTGATTCTGTGAAGGCTTAAGGAGTGGTAGGTTACAGTGGATGAGCGATTGGGATGTGAGTGTCCTGCATAGTGCAGGAGCCTGGATTAGATGACCCATGAGGTCCCTTCCAACTCTATCATTCTATCATTCTATGATTCTATGAAATGCAAGTTCACCTATTTGGTGAATCGCCTACTTCTTTGGAGGTAGGACTGCCATGTAGGACTGCTAAGCTACGACTAAGAGATTTGGAACTTGGTTGAATCTGGAAGCACTTTAGAGACCAACGAGGCTTTTGGGGTAAAAGATTTCCAGAGTCAAGGCTACTTTCATCAGATATGGGAAAGGAGACTAGACTCTCATCCCCCACACTCAAATCTTGGTCTGTCACCAGAACAAATCTTGTTGGTCTTTCTCAGGGAATTGGGGAATTGGGGGTAGGGTTGCCAGATCCAGGTTGAAAAACTAATGGAGATTTGGGGGTAGAGCCTGCATAAAGGCATAGAGTCTACCCTCCAAACAGGCCCCCCATCCCCAGGGATGCAGGGCAGGCACAACATGTACCTCTCCTCAAATCTAGGCTAACTGGATTACTGTTCGTTTGTTTGCTTATTTTTAAGAAATGAGTTCATAAGCCTCTTCCTGCATTTTTCCACATAATAGAAATATCAGTAAAATAGCAGAAACAATTGATTCACAACAGAACCATACAGATAGCAGCAGGGAAATAATGTGGCAAAACAAAGCTGGGGAGATTAAATGTAAAAGGTCAATGGAAACATTGTTTTCTCACCAATTCAAACCTTTACCTCTGATAAAGCCAGATGGCTTTCTTCAAGCAATACATGCAAGAACCCCTGGCAACCACTGCAAAGGCCCTGTTATGTGTGACGCTCAGTCTGGCCTCCTGAGACCTTGGAAAGAAGCTTCCCTGCTGGTTTGAAATCCCAGGGAGGCCATTATGGGATGATTACTCCTTTCAAGGATGATCCTGCCACCAAAACAGCGGAAGCCAGCAGCTGGAATTTGGGTTCTCCACAAACATATGGAGCTTTCAGTGCAGTTGCTTCAGTGTTAGCGTCTTCATCAGCTGAATTACTGAGATTATCACCAAAGGCTGCCCCTAATGGAGTGCATAATGGCTGTCTAATCTCTTTCACCCCTGCGCAATCCAAAGTAGAGTTATATTGTTATTGCTGAAATCAATGAGCTTAGAGTCACATTAGACCAAGGTTCCTCAGCCAGGGTTTCCAAAACTCCTCTGGTTTCTTGGCGGTTCTGGAAGGGTTTCCCAAAGGAGTGGGAGTTAATTAGTGTGTGTGTGTGTGTGTGTATAATTTCTTAAACATTTATTGGGGGATGTGACCATATGTTGTCATGTTGACATGCCCACCCCTCCCCAAAATGGCCAATGATGGGCCTGGAGGGGGTGGGAAGGGAAGAGGCTCTGGGTGGGCATGTACACAGCTGTGCTTCCCAACCGCATTCTGCATGATTGTGCCACTTCTGGGGTTTCTCAAAGCCTGAAGAATGTTTCAGGGCTTTCTCAATGGTAAAAAGTTGAGAAAGGCTGCATTAGACATTATGGTGTCCATAATTCAGACCCGTGGCTACCTATGCCATTTGAGAGAAAATTTTGGCCAAGTAAGAATGGTGTATGGGGGGGGGGGCATTAGCTGAAAGACTTTGCCTCTATAATTCCGGGGAGATAGAGTTAATCGAACACGTTCTCTTAAGGTGCCCTACTTTTAGCTCTGCGAGAAATAAATTCATCCTCCCATTACTCAGGAATTCCTCTACCAGCTCAAACAAAGAAAAAGTAAAATTCCTCCTGTGGAATAGTAGGGGCCATATTATTAAGCAGGTTGCCAAATTTTGTGTGCATGTGCTTAGCACATGGGAAAGACAACTTAAGCTTAAGTGAAGATTTTTAGAGGTATTTTACTATGCATTTTTAATAATGTACGCATCAATTATACAATTTTATATATTTTAAATTTTGTACTGGCTCCCTGATTATGCAATTTTCTACTCTGAAATGTTTTTTCTTGCTATCTGTTTTATCTGGCCACAGTGCTGTATTAAATAAATAAATTTTGATTTGACCTTGCTTAGTGTGATGAGATTGGGTGAGCTTGGGCAATCCATATCAGGGTGAATAAAGGATACAGACAGCAAATCAACTGAATCTAGAAAACAACAACAACAAAACACCACTCTTTGTGACTCTGCTTGGAAGTCAAGGAGTAAAGTTGACTCTCAGAGCACCTTCTGAATGCCTGGCCTGGTTGAAGAATGCATGGAATTAATACTGGGATTTTCTAGCCGTTGGTAAAAAAAGCTTTGTATGCAGTACATCTTGAGCATGGTGAGAGGGGGATTGACAGGAAGGAGGGCAACAACAGCTGGAAGAAAGATGCAACTTGGTAGATGGCTTCAAAATGGCCACAGCCTTTATTCTGGCCTCCACACTTGGAGGGCTGGCATGGCTTGAAAGGGATAGCCAGACCTACCAGTCCACTGACTGTTTATCCCAACCTAACCCAGAGGCAGGGGCCTGTTGCAATTCCCATTGGGGAACATTGGTCCTCTTGCCCCTGGATTGCGCTACCTTAGGAGGTGGCCAAATGAGGGGCCAGAGGGCACAAACCTCCTTGGCTGCCCCCAGGCCACCTGGCTAATGAGTCTTGCATGCCTCCCCACCAGGTAGGCCCCCATTCATTTGGTACCACCTCTTACAGAGGCCTCATATCCCAGGGAGTCCAAACCTACCAACAGGCTTCTTTTCAAGCTACACACCTGCAGCTGTGACAAATATATAAAGGTAAAGGTATCCCCTGTGCAAGCACTGAGTCATTTCTGACCCTTGGGGTGACGCCCTCTAGCGTTTTCATGGCAGACTCAATACGGGGTAGTTTGCCAGTGCCTTCCCCAGTCATTACCGTTTACTCCCCAGCAGCAAGCTGGGTACTCATTTTACCGACCTCGGAAGGATGGAAGGCTGAGTCAACCTTGAGCCGGCTGCTGGGATCGAATTCCCAGCCTCATGGGCAAAGCTTTCAGACGGCTGCCTTACCACTCTGCGCCACAAGAGGCTCTGACAAATATATACATACAGAATAAACTTACATAATAACCATAACTGAACAACATATATGTTAACCAAACATTAACCATTTTTTTTAAACTTGGAGGGAGAGGGAGGCTGCTCCAGTGGCTTCTGGCAAAGAAGCTGGGTCCCACGAACGTGGCACTTTAAATAGGTGTCTAGGGACCCTCCTTCTGGCCAGTGTGGAGCACACCGCTGCCATGCCACACTCACAGGCAAGGGCACCTGCAGGATGTTGAATCCCGTTTCAGCCCCCCTCCACCTGGTTAACAGATGGCTGCGGTAATTTGCAGCCGCCCCTTGTAAGAAGCTTGTTGGAATGAATGAAAAATGGCCTCCAGCAATCCATAGATCTAAGACTAGCTCAAGTCAGCAAGCTTGTGGGAGTTATGAACCTGTTTCTTCCATCACTCCACATTTAGACAGATGCCATAACAAACAATAAAATGGCACAGATTGTTTTCTGTCTGTCTTGGGAAAAGCACTGAGGGCCCAAAGATCTCCCATTCATCTCTTGCGTTTGGTTCCTACATGTTGTGACCATTGATCATCACTGGTGTTGTGCCCACTGTTCATCACTACCCCAACATCGGTGTATGTACATTGTGCTCTCAATTTTTATGTCTCTATACAGTAGGTTGTGAGTCCAGTATCACATGGGAAACTAACAAGATTTTGGGGTCATGAGTTTTCAAGAGTCAAACCTGGCAACCAATGGGGAGGTGGGTCTTACCGGGAACAGCAGGGAAGCCCAAGGAGTGCATGTCACTTCTTGTGTGACCCAGAAGTGACACCATTGTGTCTGGGATGTCAGGGTGATGCACTTCTATTTCAGCAAGAACTCTATGGTAATTTTAGCTTCTACCATAGAGGTTTTGCCCAGATACCAGAGCTTCACTCCCAACATCCTGGCTTATGTCCCTTCCAGGTCACATGGCAGTGACACCAAATCAAATCTTTAATTTGATATTGGTATTGAATAGCAATAGGAAATAACAAAAAATGATGCAAAAATAACCATTAGGTTACGTAAATTGTGCAAGGTTTAAAATCAGCTTTTAACAATTAATTAGAAACTCATTTTGAAATAATAGACGGCTCACTTTGGCAGTAGCATAGACCTGGGGCTGCACATTGGATGGATCTCTCTCCTTTTGGAGGTAAATTGTCTCCCACTGGATGGCGGGAAGGATGTCCCTTTCATCTCCACTGGGGGTAGGGTCTGGTAACCCTATATGTTTTCAGTATATGGGGGGACATTACTCTACAGTTTCCTCACATTGCCTAGATTTAATAGAAAAATGTGTGTTCATGCAGGTGAACATAACAGGGTTACATAGTCAGGGGGATCTGAGGAATTGTATCGTAACACGTGTGCAGGCAAACACATAGTCTAATTTCCCCCCTGACTAATATGTTGACAGCTGCTTACACAAAACATAAATCCCGTGAATGTGATTAATACTGATTAGTTCTGATTAATTTCATCAAGTAGAGAATGCTAATGCAAATGCATGAGATGCTTTGAACAGAGATAAGCTAGCAAACCTGGTATTTATTTACTAGCTTCAAAGCCCATTCCTAAGAACAGGCCTTGAAACGGTCCCCTCCCCTAGACCCCAGCCAGGCAACTTAAGGTGGCTTTGGGCTGCAGTTCGCAGCCAAATCAAGTGGGGCAGGGGAGGGCTGGGCAGCTCGTTAGCAGGGCTGGGGCAGAGCTCCTTAGCAGTCAGCTAGTCAGCTTCTTAGCAGTCCTTAACAAGCAATCAGCAGGACGAGAGGCCCTCGTCAGCAGGCCCAGCCTAGCAGGCCAAGAGGCCCTCGCTAGCAAGCCCTCCATCACGATCCTTTGCCCAGGGCCTCTCCCTTTACCTGCTGCTTGCTCCAGGCACCAAGGCACTTGAGAGCAAAGAGGCTAGAGTCCAGGGACGGAAGGTGTGAACTGCAGGAGCAGGGCCAATCAGGGCAAAGCTGGCTGCACCCTGATTGGCCCTATTCCAAATTGGACAATCCACCCCCTAGGCTGTTTAATAAATATATAGAGGAACAACAATGGATAAGGATATGTTTTAAAAATTCACTGCCCACCTTTTGAGACAGGAGTTCCTCATGAGTAGAGCTTTTCTAGATGAGAGCTAACTTGAAGAAGAAGAGTATCAAAGGGGCTTACAATTATTTTCCCTTTCCTCTCCCCACAGCAGACACCCTATGAGGCAGGTGAGTTTGAGAGAGCCTTGATATTACTGGTCAGTCAGAACAGCTCAGTCAGGATTGTGACTGGCCCAAGATCACCCAGCTGGCTGCATGTGGAAGATGGGGGAATCAAACTCAGCTTGCCATATTAGAAGCTGCCACTTGGTATATGGGTTAAGAGTGATGACCTCTGAACTGGGTTAAATTCACCAGTTCTCCATGTGCACCCAGCTGGGTGACCTTGGGCCAGTCACAATTCTCTCAAAGCTCTCAGTCTCACCTACTTCACAGTGTGTCTGCTGGGGAGAGAGGAAGGTGATGCAGTTAAGACACCTTTGGGTAATAAAAACCGGGTTACAAAAAAAACAAAAACAAAAAAACAAAACAAAACTGTTCTTCTACCCTGCCTAATCCTGCGTTGAGCAGGGGGTTGGACTAGATGGCCTGTATGGCCCCTTCCAACTCTATGATTCTATGATTCTACGATTCTATGCAGCAGTAAAAAAAGGCAAATGCCATTTTGGGCTGTATCAACAGGAGCATCACATTAAAATCACAGAATGTCATAGTCCCATTGTATACAGCACTGGTCAGACCACACCTGGAGTACTGTGTGCAGTTCTGGAGGCCTCACTTCCAGAAGGACGTAGATAAAATTGAAAGGGTACAGAGGAGAGCGACGAGGATGATCTGCGGCCAAGGGACCAAGCCCTATGAAGATAGATTGAGGGACTTGGGAATGTTCAGTCTGGAGAAAAGGAGGTTGAGAGGGGACATGATAGCTCTCTTTAAGTATTTGAAAGGCTGTCACTTGGAGGAGGGCAGGATACTGTTTCCGTTGGCTGCAGAGGAAAGGACGCACAGTAATGGGTTTAAACTACAAGTACAACGATATAGGCTAGATATCAGGAAAGAATTTTTCACAGTCAGAATAGTTCAGCAGTGGAATAGGCTGCCTAAGGAGGTGGTGAACTCCCCCTCATTGGTAGTCATCAAGCAAAGGTTGGATACACACTTTTCTTGGATGCTTTAGGATGCTTTGGGCTGATCCTGGTTGAGTAAGGGGTTGGACTAGATGGCCTGTATGGCCCCTTCCAACTCTATGATTCTATTTATTTATTTATTTATTTATTTATTTATTTATTTATTTATTTATTTATTTATTTATTTATTATTTATCATACTTCTATACCGCCCTCCCCGGAGGCTCTGGGCGGTTTACAGAGAACAATACATAAAACAGTCTGTAAAACATGTATTGTTGTTGTTGTTATGTGCGAAGTCGTGTCCGACCCATCGCGACCCCATGGACAATGATCCTCCAGGCCTTCCTGTCCTCTACCATTCCCCGGAGTCCATTTAAGTTTGCACCTACTGCTTCAGTGACTCCATCCAGCCACCTCATTCTCTGTCGTCCCCTTCTTCTTTTGCCCTCGATCGCTCCCAGCATTAGGCTCTTCTCCAGGGAGTCCTTCCTTCTCATGAGGTGGCCAAAGTATTTGAGTTTCATCTTCAGGATCTGGCCTTCTAAAGAGCAGTCAGGGTTGATCTCCTCTAGGACTGACCGGTTTGTTCGCCTTGCAGTCCAAGGGCCTCGCAAGAGTCTTCTCCAGGACCAGAGTTCAAAAGCCTCAATTCTTTGACGCTCGGCCTTCCTTATGGTCCAACTTTCGCAGCCATACATTGCAACTGGGAATACCATAGCCTTGACTAAACGCACTTTTGTTGGCAGGGTGATGTCTCTGCTTTTTAGGATGCTGTCTACATTTGCCATAGCTTTCCTCCCCAGGAGCAAGCGTCTTTTAATTTCTTTGCTGCAGTCCCCATCTGCAGTGATCTTGGAGCCCAGGAAAATAAAATCTGTCACTATCTCCATTTCTTCCCCATCTATTTGCCAGGAAATGAGAGGGCCGGATGCCATGATCTTTGTTTTCTTGATGTTGAGTTTCAAGCCAACTTTTGCACTCTCCTCCTTCACCCGCATCAACAGCCTCTTTAGTTCCTCTTCACTTTCTGCCATTAGAGTGGTGTCAACTGCATATCTGAGGTTGTTGATATTTCTTCCTGCAATCTTGATCCCAATTTGTGACTCCTCTAATCCCTTCTTTGGGATTGGAATGTAAACTGACCTTTTCCAATCCTGTGGCCATTGTTGAGTTTTCCAAATTTGCTGGCATATTGAGTATAGCACTTTTACTGCATTGTCCTTTAAGATTTTGAATAGTTCAACTGGAATGCTGTCATCACCACTACCTTTGTTATTGCTCAGACTTCCTAAGGCCCATTTGACTTCACATTCCAGGATGTCTGGCTCCAGGTCAGTAACTACCCCACTGTGGTCATCAGGGATGTTAAGCTCGCTCTTGTATAGTTCTTCTGTATAATTTTGCCACCTTTGTTTAATCTCTTCTGCTTCTGTGAGGTCCCTACCATTTTGGTCCCTTATCATACCCAACTTTGCATGAAACGTTCTCTTCATATCTACAATTTTCTTGAAAAGATCTCTGGTCCTCCCGATTCTATTGTTTTCTTCTATTTGTTTGCACTGTTCATTTAAGAAGGCATTCTTATCTCTTCTAGCTTTTCTCTGTAATTCTGCATTCAATTGAGTGTATCTTTCTCTTTCTCCCTTGCCTTTCACTTCCCTTCTCTCCTTAGCTATTTGTAAAGCTTCCTCAGACAGCCATTTTGATTTCTTGCATTTCTTTTTCTTTGGGATGGTTTTAGTTGCTACCTCTTGTACAATGTTGCAAACCTCAGTCCATAGTTCTTCAGACACTCTGTCTATCAGATCTAATTCCTTAAATCTATTTGTCACCTCTACTGTGTATTCGTCAGGGATATGATTTAGTTCATACCTGAGTGGCCTAGTGCTTTTCCCTACTTTCTTCAATTTAAGCCTAAATTTTGCAACAAGAAGCTCATGATCTGAACCACAATCAGCTCCTGGTCTTGTTTTTATTGACTGGATAGAACTTTTCCATCTTTGGCTGCAGAGCACATAGTCAATCTGATTTCTGTGTTGACCGTCTGGTGATGTCCATGTGTAGAGTCGTCTCTTGTTGGAAAAGAGTGTTTGCTATGACCATTGTATTCTCTTGACAAAATTCTACCAGCCTGTGCCCTGCTTCATTTTGTACTCCAAGGCCAAACTTGCCTGTTATCCCGGTTATCTTTTGGCTTCCTACTTTAGCATTCCAATCCCCCATGATGATAAGCACATCATTTTTTGGCGTTGCTTCTAGAAGGTGTTGTAGGGCTTCATAGAACTGATCAACTTCATCCTCTTCAGCAGCAGTGGTTGGGGCATAGACCTGGATCACTGTGATGTTGAATGGTTTGCCTTGGATTCGAACTGAGATCATTCTGTCATTTTGGGGATTGTATCCCAAGACTGCTTTTCCTACTCTCTTATTGATTATGAAGGCTACTCCATTTCTTCTGCGAGATTCTTGTCCACAGTAGTATACCTGATGGTCATCTGAATTAAATTCACCCATTCCTGTCCATTTTAGTTCACTGATTCCTAAAATGTCGATGTTCAGTCTTGTCATTTCTTGTTTGACCACGTCCAGCTTACCTTGATTCATGGATCTGACGTTCCAGGTTCCTATGGAATAAAAATTTTTACAGCATCGGACTGTCTTTTCGCCACCAGTTACTTCCACAACTGAGCGTCCTTTCGGCTTTGGCCCAGTCGCTTCATTCATTCTGGCGCTAGTACTAGCCGTCTGCTCATCCCCAGTAGCATATTGGACACCTTCTGACCTGAGGGGCTCATCTTCCGGCGTCATATCGTTATGCCTATTGGAACTGTCCATAGAGTTTTCATGGCAAAGATACTGGAGTGGTTTGCCATTTCCTTCTCCAGTGGATCACCTTTTGTCAGAGCTCTCAGCTATGACCTGTCCGTCTTGGGTGACCCTGCACAGTATAGCTCATAGCTTCACTGAACTACGCAAGCCCCCTTGCCACAACAAGGCAGCGATCCTTGAAGGGGGAAAACATGTATAACTGATAACTAATTGTAACCAAATAACAAGACAGTATAACAGTATACAATATAGTAATACAAACAGGTCCAGGGCTTATTGATGGGATTTTGAGGGGGGGGGATTATTGATGGAATTCTGAGGGGGGGAGCAGGGGCCCTTGGTCGCTGTTGATTTTGTCTGGTCTCGGCCAAATGCCTGGTGGAGGAGCTCCTTTTTGCAGGCCCTGCGGAACTGTTTAAGCTCCATCAGGGCCCATATCTCCTCTGGGAGCTCATTCCACCAGGTAGGGGCCAGAACAGAGAATGCTCTGGCCCTGGTCGAGACCAGACGGACTTCTTTAGGCCCAGGGATCCTTAGCTGATTGGAGGCAGTAGAGCGCAGAGCTCTTTTGGGGGCATAGGCGGGGAGGCGGTCCCTCAGATACACTGGGCCCTGACCGCATATGGCCTTGAAGGTAATTACCAAAACCTTTAGTCTGATCCAGAATTCAACTGGTAACCATTGCAGCTGATGGAGAATAGGACGGATATGAGACCTCCACGGTGTTGCAGTGAGGATCCTGGCTGCTGCATTTTGAACTAGTTGTAGTTTCCGGGTCAGGGTTAAGGGCAGGCCTGCGTAGAGCGAGTTACAAAAGTCCAGTCTAGAGGTGACCGTTGCATGGATCGCTGTGACTAGGTGTTCCAGGGCCAGATAGGGCGCTAGTAGTTTGGCCTATTGCAACCCTCTGTCCACAATCCTGGAGGAAGGAGATCAGCCATTGAAGGGCTGTCCCTTGTATTCCAGCATCGATGAGGCGACTCATGATCGACTGTGTCGAACGCTGCTGAGAGGTCTAATAATATCAGCAGTGCCGACCCACCTCGACGGAGGTCGTCCGTCAGGGCGACTAGTGCTGTCTCTACCCCATGGCCCGGCCGGAAACCTGACTGGGATGGGTCTAGGACCGAAGCTTCTTCCAGGTATTCCGTCAGTTGGTTTGTGACTGCCCTTTCTATCATCTTGCCCAGAAACGCTAAGTGCGAGACGGGCCTGTAGTTGTTAGGCTCTTGTGGATTTAGAGATGTTTTTTTCAACAGTGGACGTACCACAGCCTCTTTCAAACCCTCCGGGAATTCTCCTGTTGTGAGAGATAGGTTGATTATCTCCCGGAGGGGGCCCTTTATCTTTATGCCAGCTGTTTTTAAGAGCCAGGATGGGCAAGGATCTAGTGGGCATGTAGTTGGTCTTGTTGTCGCTAGAATCCTGTCCACTTCGATCAGCGTGAGTCGTCTGAAGTTACTCATAGTTTTCTCCAAAGACGGCCAAGGGGCCTCTAGTTCACTTTTTGTATCTAAGGTTGGAGGGAGGTCGTGGCGGAGTGTCGAGATTTTGTCCGCAAAATGACTCGCAAATGCCTCACAGCTGATGTCCAATTGGCTACTGTTTTGTTGCCCTTCAATCAGGGCAGTGAGGGAGCGAACTACCTTAAACAATTGAGCTGGGCGTGAGTCTGCAGATGCGATGGTAGCCAAGTAAAAATTGCATTTTACTGACTTCACCGCCATCTCATAGGCTTTCATCTGCATTCTATAAGATGTTCTCGAGGCTTCGTCATGAGTCTTCCTCCAAACTCGCTCTAGCCGTCTCAGTTCCCGTTTCTTGTCATGAAGCTCCTCGGTGTACCAGGGGGCTCGCTTGAGACGGGGCCGGAGAGGGCGTCGGGGAGCTATCTCATCAATGGCAGTCAGCAGTCTGTTATGCCAGTCACTGACCAGGCCATAGAGAGAAGTGCCGGGAGGTATTGGTTCCCGCAGAGCATTCAGGAATCCTATTGGATCCATAACTTCAATGTCCATGCGGACGCGCTGCCCCCAGGACTTGGCTCGGACCTAGTGTCGGCCATGGCGACGCTGGGGCTCTCGCAATTTGTTGCTGGGCCCACCCATCAGGCCGGCCACACCCTCGACCTGATCTTTGGGGCAGGGATAGAGGTGGTTCTGGATACAGCTTTGGCCGTACCATGGTCAGACCATTATGCCCTGCGGGCTCGGATCAAGACCCCACCCCCTCCCCAGTTGGGCGGCGGGCGCATTTTTGCCCGCCCAAGGAGACTCATGGATCCAATTGGTTTCCAGAATGCTCTGCGGGACCCGAAACCTCCCGGCATCTCGTTAGCGGCCATGGTGGAGGACTGGCAGTCCCGCCTGTCGGCTGCCATAGACAAGATTGCTCCTAGACGTCTTCTCTGCCCTCGACTCAAACGGGCACCCTGGTATACTGGGGAGCTCCGGGAGAAGAAGAGGGAATTGAGACGACTAGAGCGAGTGTGGCGGAAGGCCCGTGACGAGGCTACAAGAACATCTCATCGCACGTTTATGAGGGCGTATGAGATGGCAGTGAAAGCGGCTAAACGTGAATTCTTTGCCGCGGAAATTGCATCCGCTAGCTCTCGCCCAGCTCAACTATTTAGGGTTGTTAGATCTCTTACCGCCCTGGAAGATGGGCGCCAAAATAGTAGGAATTTGACCATCAGCTGTGAGGCATTTGCGAGCCATTTCGCGGATAAAGTCTTGTCGCTCCGCCACTCCCTTCCAGCTACAGTTAATACAGTTAATGAACTAGAGGCCCGTTGGCCGCCTTTGGAGGTAACGTTTGATGGCTTCAGGCGGCTCTCTTTATCCGAAGTGGATGGGTTGCTGGGGAGGATGAGGGCAACCACCTGCCCCCTTGATCCCTGTCCGTCTTGGCTCCTTAAGGGGAGGGATGGACGGATAGGTGAGCAGCTCAGGGATATTGTTAACTGCTCTCTCCAGTTGGGGGAGTTTCCTGAGGTGCTGAAGGAGGCGATGGTGTGCCCTCTCCTCAAGAAGCCATCCCTGGACCCACATGACCCTGCAAGCTACCGCCCAGTAGCGCATCTAGCGTTCCTGGGTAAGGTGGTGGAAAGGGCTGCGGCGGACCAGCTCCTAGCGTTCCTGGAAGATACTTCGGCACTCGATCCATACCAGTCTGGCTTCCGTCCTGGTCATGGGGTGGAGACTGTGTTGGTCTCCTTGTTGGATGACCTTCGTCGCCAGCTTGACCGAGGTGGCTCTGCTGTGCTAGTTCTTTTAGATCTGTCGGCCGCGTTTGACGTGGTCGATCACGAGCTGCTAGCGAGCCGCCTTGCCGGTACGGGGATAAGGGGTACAGCGTTACGCTGGATACGCTCCTTCCTCCAAAACCGGACACAGAGGGTAGCCGTGGGAGAGGAAGTATCGGGCCCTTACCGGCTCCCTTGTGGGGTCCCACAGGGCTCGGTGCTCTCTCCTACATTATTTAACATCTTTATGCACCCTCTGGCTCAACTGGTACGGAGCTATGGGCTGGGTTGCCACCAGTACGCTGATGACACCCAGCTCTTTCTCCTCATGGATGGCCACCCGGACTCCCCCCCAGATCCATTTGCCAGATGTTTGGAAGCCGTAGCTGGATGGCTCGAGCAGAGTCGCCTGAAACTCAACCCCTCCAAGACGGAGGTTCTGTGGTTGGGCCGTAGGGGGGCAGATCAGGAAGCGCGCTTACCCTTTCTGGCCGGGACGCAACTTAATATCGCATCTCAGGCCAGGAATTTAGGGGTGACCATCGATGCCTCACTAACACTCGAGGCACAGGTTAAACAGGTAGCTAGCCGGGCATTTTTCCATCTTCGCCAGGCTCAGCTACTAGCGCCCTATCTGTCCTCTGAACACCTGGCCACAGTGATCCATGCGACGGTCACCTCTAGACTAGATTTCTGTAACTCGCTCTACACCGGCCTGCCTCTGGGCTTGATCCGGAAACTGCAACTCGTCCAAAATGCGGCTGCTAGAGTCCTCACAGCTACACCATGGAGGGCTCACATCCAGCCAGTTCTGAGGCAGCTGCATTGGTTACCGGTCGCCTTCCGGATCAGGTTCAAGGTTTTGGTTTTGACCTTCAAGGCCATCCGTGGTCTAGGCCCAGCATATATGAGGGACCGCCTTTTGCCCTATATCCCCCGCAGGGCTTTACGCTCTGCGGGGGCTAACCTACTGGTCGTTCCCGGCCCCAAGGAAGCCCGCCTGGCCTCGACTAGGGCCAGGGCCTTTTCGGTCCTGGCCCCAACCTGGTGGAATGAGCTCCCGGAAGAGCTGAGGGCCCTGCGGGAATTACCAGCATTCCGCAGGGCCTGTAAGACGGAGCTCTTCCGCCAGGCTTATAACTGAGGCCGGGCGGAAAGAAGATCAGCCCCCCCCTCACAAACTGGTGGTAGAGAGCGTCACCCCCCACCGTAGATGAGGATGCGGAGAGCAAATGAGTAGGCTACGCCATCGCTGTTACAATTATTGTAAATCATTGGTTTTTATTGTCATTTTATGGTTTTAGGGGACGGGTTTATGTAAGCCGCCTCGAGCCTTCGGGGAGAGGCGGGGTATAAATATAAATATAATAATAATAATAATAATAATAATAAGTCTCCGCGGGCGAGCTAAAATTTGCTCGGCGCCCAACTGAGGAGGTGGTGAGAGCCTTAGCCGAGCCTTTAGAGCATAATGGTCTGACCATGGCACGGCTGTTGTTGTGACCAGATCCACATCCAAACCTGCGCCGAAAATAAGATCCAGGTTGTGACCTGCTTGATGGGTGGGGCCAACAACAAATTGCGAGAGCCCTAGTGTTGCCATAGATGACACTAGGTCCTGTCCAGTTCTAGAGGACAGTAGCTCAGCATGGACGTTAAAGTCCCCCAGGACTAGTAGACTGGAGAACTGTAGCTTCCAGGCTATGATTCTATGATTCTAATCTTAAAATACCAGATTGATCCCGCATGTCTCCTCCGTGTTTTTTTTTTACAAGCCTTTAATAGCATATAAAAGTACAATATAAGGAGGGAAAGTGCAAAAGGATCCACTGCTAGTGAAAACAAAGGCAAAGATCATGCTTTAGGGTAAGACATAATACATTCACGATTTCTCATGGCAGGATATAAAAACTTTGCAACTGGTTCAATTATATCAGGGTTCTGGGATGTCAAAAGAAACTGAATCTTATGTTCATCTGGATGCAATTCTCTTTTACAGAGCAGTGAGTTAAGAAATTTAGCTCGGATCAAGGAATAAAATGGACAATGGAAGAAAACGTGTGTAATTGATTGTATACAGCATTGTCCACATGGCACGACCTAGCTGAATGCGGGATCTGTTGAAATCTCCCAGATAGAACAGCAGAAGGTAGAGCATTAGTTCTAGCTAACATGAATGCTCTACGCTGTTGTGGGATGATTAGATGGTAGAAGTATGCAGCTAGGGGCTGAGAGCTTGGTGAGATCCCCAAGCTCAATGGCAGGCAAAAGTTTCTAGCTTTACTGATAAGTTCTTGCAGTTCTATGTCTAACAGTCTGCGTTTAATTGAATTAAATGCAGTCTTTTCAGATACCAGATACAAGGAGCCTAAAGAGATTTCTATAGATTTAATTTTTCCCTCAATGTGTCTTAACCAAGTAGATGACTCATGTTCAGATAGCACAAGGGAAATTAGACTATTGGGGTCAGATCTAAAATGAATGCTAAGCCAGAACTTGATTGTTAACAACCATACTCTGGTTTCCAATAGTCTTTGACTGGTTTTTAGACATAGGACTGTGTAAGAGACACAGTTCAGGGTCCCAAGGATTTTACGAAGGAAGACAGATTGGAGACTTTTGACTGCTTGGTTAAAAGCGTTGATCCAAATAGGGATGCCATAGAGCAGTTGGGCACTTAGTTTCCCATTGAATACTTTGAGGGCTGCTGGCACATACTGGTTACCACTGGTGTAGAAGAAACGTGTAATTGCCAGGGCACTAGTTTTTTCAGATGTGATTGCATATTTCCTCTGTGTAGCCCAATTTGCATTATGGTGAAAAAATATTCCCAAGTATTTGAAGCTTTTAACTTGTTCAATATTGTTACCTCTTACATTCCATTTAAGAGGCTTCCGTGGCTTTCCAAAAACCACAATGTTTGACTTTTCAAAGTTCAGAGCAAGTTTGTTTACTTCACAGAAGTCCAGGAATTGAACCAGTAAGTGTTTTAAGCCAATTTGTGAATGGGACGGCACTACCACATCATCTGCGTATAAAAGCCTCCTCCATGTGCAGCCAGCTGGGTTGCCAACCTCTAGGTGGGGGCTTGGAGATCCTCAGGAATAACTACTGATCTCTAGGCACCAGTTCTTCTGGAGAAGACAGCTGGGAGGGAGGGAAGGGGAGAGAGCAGAGTTTTTGCTGGGTCCCATGGGGCTGGTAGGCAGCTTTTACTCCTTCTCCCACCCACCCCTCAGACTCTTGAGGCCTTACCTCCAATCTTCAAGGAACATTCCTAACCCAAGGGTTCACCAACCTCCAGGTGCAGCCTTGAGGCCTCCTGGAACTGAAGTTCATCTGCAGATTATAGCGATCATCTTGCGAGGAGAAAATGGCTGTTTTAGAGGTGGAATTTTGCTATGACAGCTCATCTCTAGGCAACAGAGATCAGTCCTGCTGGTAAAAGGGGCTGCTTAGGGGAAGCACAACAGAGAGGTCCAAGAATGCCAGCCTCCAGGGGGGACCTGGGAATCCCCTGGAATGGCAGCTCTTCATCAGACAGCAGAGATGAGTTGCCCTAGAGAAAAGGGCTGCGTGTGCCCCACAGAGGTCCATGGATTCCAGCCTTCATTGGGGACCTGGGCATCCTCTGGAATGGCAGCTCTTCATCAGATGTCAGAGATCAGTTCCCCAGGAGAAAAGAGCTGCTTGAAAGCAACTCACTGGGGCTGGCTCTGCTTCCCCCCCCCCCCCCAACTTCTATGCCAGAGCAACTCACTGGAGCCAGCTCTGCTTCTACCCAGCATGTTCCGAGGTGGCAAGAAGTTGGAGATGGAGAGCTGACTCCTTATCAGCCCTTCCTAGCTGAGGGCTCCTTCCCAATAGGGGCTAAGGTACAAAGGAAAGCGTTCCTGACCAATGGCCAATCAGGTAGCGAGTGACTTGTTGTTTTGGAAAATTTATGTTTTACTGATGTTGTGGCATGAGGCTATTGTTTTCAGAATATTCATGGCAGCTGAGACTGAGAATTATCAAGCACAATTGGCAGAGGACATCGGCAGTATACATCCCAGCATGGCTGCCAGGCTTTTATCTAATCACTGTTGCCTTTGAAAAGGATGGCTGTTATAAACCACACAGTCTTTCTCTCACCCATACTTTAATTTGTACTGTATAAAAATAAAACATGCCGGTCTCACAAGCCAGTAGAAGATTGATAGGTGCACCATTTGCTCAGCCAAATGCTGTATCAGCTGTTTGTCTTCCCTAAAACATTGCCCAACAAATATGATTAATTATCTGTGTAGATTCTGTCATTTCATGATAGAAATTGTGTTGCTGGGGAGAAAATGGATTTCCTTTAATTAAACAAACAACCATTCTAGAAGGCGCTGAAGCTTACTAGATCATTTCTACCACTGGAAGACAATGATCATATAGTAGAGCAACCGAAGAAGATGGAGCACAAAGGGAATATAAGATTTTCTATGCATCTCATGAAGGAGAAGTATTTTGAATCATCTTTAAGTAATTTGAAAGTTTGTCACTTGGAGGAAGGCAGAGAAAGGTTCCTCTTGGCAGCAGAGGATAGGACCCAAAGTAATGGGTTTAAACTATGTGTAGAATGGTACCAAGTAAATATCTGGTGTGTGTGTGCGTGAAATCTACTGTCAGAGTAGTTCAGCTGTGGAATTGGCCGTCTAAGGAGGTGGTCCTTAAGCAGCAGCTGGCCAGATACTTTTCATAGATGCTTTAGGCTGATATTGCATTGAGCAGAGGGTTGGACTAGATGGCCTATTTTGTCCCTTCTATGAACTGGACTTTCTTGGCGGTCTCGCATTCAAGTATTAATCAGAGCTGACTCTGCTTAGCTTCTGAGATCTAATGTGGTTGGGCTAGCCATGAAATATTTCACTGGGGTGAGAAAACCCTGGGATAAACCAAAAGGAAGTGCCTACTGTTTTATACTGTGGAAGAGGACTGTGGAGTTTGGGTAAAAATACTCTGTTTTGAGTTTCAAGTCAGAATATTACTGGATTCTACTCTACCATCAAGAACTTAGTGCAGGGGGCCCCCGCCTGTAGGCAACATTGGAATTCTGACATAAGGTGATAGGTGCCATGACAAGATGGCCACCAAAGGAGGCGGAGCCAACAACAGAATGTCAGGGAATGAGTTAGGCAGAACACTGAACGTGACTCTTCAATATGTCATACAGAAGCTCTGTTTAACAGGATTCTTTTAAATGAACATATTGTTTTAAACTATTTCCTTGCATATAAGCACAACTTTAATAACTCAGGGCCATTCCGCACAACTTAAATGTAGCCAAAGTATTACCTTTTGTAAACGCTATTAATTCAATGTTCTGCATGACGTTGTAAACAAACTGCAAAACTCCCACCGAACTCCAGCAACAATCGGAATTTTATAGCGCTTAGGGGAAAATCCAGAAAAGTGGATTTCCCCCTGAAAAAAACGCTACACTTCTGAGCACAAGCTGCAACACATCGGCGAAAGACATTCCCCCAAGCTTCCAGAGATGCGATTGCCATTTTTTTCCTTAGACCGGTGAAAGCAATGAATAAGCGGGGCTTCTCCAGCTGAAGTCCCTCCACAGAAGTGCTTAACAGTAAAACAAAGCTCCCTTCTGCAATTTAAAGTTTAAAGCCTTTAAAGTTTCCGAGCACAATACAGCCCCCTGGTTGACACTGCCTGTAATTTCAGCCACAAATTGTGCCCATGGGGGGGGGGTTACTTGAAGAGCATGGAAACGATTAAGTGCCAGCTCCTAAGACAGCAAAAAAGGTCTTTCTGAGACAATATTTGAACAAATATTTGTTGCGACTGGTGTGTTTGGGTTTTTAAAAAACAGTTTTTAAAGGGAAAGGGGCTTTCCGGGAGCACGGACACAACAGTTCATTGGCTGTACTGTTTGATTGATGGCCAGGGGTGGGAAGAAGCACAGAAAAATATCGCCTCCTTTGTTGCGATTCCAGCGAGACCGGAAACCTGTGGGGAATGAATAGACCACTACTGGGACTTCAATATTCCACTTGAATTGAAGGTATGCAGAATGATGAAATTCCACTATTAAATATAACGTTTCTGCATACTGCAAACATTTAGCAACATTAGTCATTGTGCGGAAAGGCCCACAGTGAAAATCTTTGTGGTGTGATGGCAGCAGCTCCCAAAACAACATTTTAAAGAAATCTGATTAGCCAATCAGATCTTTAGTGGCCAGTCAGAAGCCCTCCTGCATAAGAGTGCCATCTGGCCTCCATCCAGTTGGTAGATCTGCTAACAATGTCACTAAGCCATCTTAAATCAGAACTACATAGATTAAGTAGGTAGATATAGACTTAAATTATTTTATGCTGTGATGTTCAGCCTTTTTGGCACAGAGATTAGAAGAAGGGGGTTGGTTCTTATATGCCGCTTTTCTCTACCCGATGGAGTCTCAAAATGACTTACAATCTCCTTCCCTTCCTCTCCCCACAACAGACACTCTGTGAGGGAGGTGAGGCTGAGAGAGCCCTGATATTGCTGAAGAAGAAGAGTTGGTTCTTATATGCTGCTTTTCTCTTCCCTAAGGCATCTCAAAGGTGCTTACATTCACCTTCCTTTTCCTCTCCTCTCAACAGACACCCTGTGAGGAAGGTGAGGCTGAGAGAGCCCTGATATTCCTGTTTGGTCAGAGCAGCTTTATCAGTGCCATGGCAAGCCCAAGGTCACCCAGTTGGCTTCATGTGAGGGAGTGGTCAATCAAACCCGGCTCACCAGATTAGAAGTCCACACTCCTATTACATCAAGCTGACTATTATTAGATAAAATAATACAAATATGCACAGTTGTGTACTGTTTGGCCTGGGTATGTTTAACCCACTTTCTTTCTAGATTAATTTGACCCAGTGGGTTATGTAGGAGTGAAAAACAAAGTGTATTCATTTCCACTCAGAGCAAAGACTGCAGCCATACATGGTGCTTTAATATAATGTATAATGAAATAACAAGGTGTATTGGGAGGGATGGAATATACAATGGATAGACTGCCTGATTTTATTTCATTTGTTTTTTGAAATTGCAGCAGAATAAATACCCAGTGCAAAGTCTCTTTCAATTTAGTGCAGCCAGTCGGTGAGGAATTATTTCGTCAGAACCCTGTATTCACGAGCATTTGCTATGACCATTGTAACTCCATTACACCGCAAGCATTTGCTTAGGCAGGATGTAGAAGGGTAGAATGAGTTCACAGAGGGTTCAGGAGATGGGGGTGGGAACAGGGTCTGCTGCCTCTGGCATTCCTTCAGGAGAGGCAGATTGTAAATCTGCCAGGTGTTTGGGTACAGGTTGCCTCCTTGTCCTCCTTGTCCTAGCCCTTGGTGTCTAGCCCTTAGTTTAATTTCATCATGGGAAGGGATGGGTGGGAATGTCAGCTGGAGTTTTCACACCCAAAACTGGGATCAGAGGGAGTAAGAGTGAAGTGTAGATATACTTACTTAGAAGTGCCTTAGCAAGAACTGAAGATGCCCTGCTTTGCTTTTTCCTAAATATATTTTCTTCAAGAAAGTCTGATTAACTTTATCTTTTACCATAAACTTCAAGTTGTGTGAGAACAGCTCACACCCTACCTGACTGGCCATCAGGAGTGTCCATGCACTCATGGAGGGCCAATAGTGCGTCTGTCCCACCTCTGACCTCCTCCTCCGCCTCCTCCTTCTTGCTGGAAGGAGAGCCAGCGCCGCCAGCCCACTTCCCAAAAGCAAGCTGGTGGCTGGGTGGGGGGAGGATGAGGCTCAGGACACTGATTGCAGTCACAGGGAGGGGGGTAGATGTTAATTTCCTGTATTGTGCAGGGGGTTGAACTAGATTACTCTTAGCATCTCTTCCGACTCCACTTTTCTGTGTTTCTATCCCAGGCACCCCCCTTCAAGGATCGCTGCCTTGTTGTGGCAAGGGGGCTTGCGTAGTTCAGTGAAGCTATGAGCTATGCCGTGCAGGGCCACCCAAGACGGACAGGTCATAGCTGAGAGCTCTGACAAAAGGTGATCCACTGGAGAAGGAAATGGCAAACCACTCCAGTATCTTTGCCATGAAAACTCTATGGACAGTTCCAATAAGCATAACGATATGACGCTGGAAGATGAGCCCCTCAGGTCGGAAGGTGTCCAATATGCTACTGGGGGTGAGCAGACGGCTAGTACGAGTAGCGCCAGAATGAATGAAGCGGCTGGGCCAAAGCCGAAAGGACGCTCAGTTGTGGAAGTAACTGGTGGCGAAAAGACAGTCCGATGCTGTAAAGATTTTTATTCCATAGGAACCTGGAACGTCAGATCCATGAATCAAGGCAAGCTGGACGTGGTTAAACAAGAAATGACAAGACTGAACATCGACATTTTAGGAATCAGTGAACTAAAATGGACAGGAATGGGTGAATTTAATTCAGATGACCATCAGGTATACTACTGTGGACAAGAATCTCGCAGAAGAAATGGAGTAGCCTTCATAATCAATAAGAGAGTAGGAAAAGCAGTCTTGGGATACAATCCCCAAAATGACAGAATGATCTCAGTTCGAATCCAAGGCAAACCATTCAACATCACAGTGATCCAGGTCTACGCCCCAACCGCTCCTGCTGAAGAGGATGAAGTTGATCAGTTCTATGAAGCCCTCCAACACCTTCTAGAAGCAACGCCCAAAAATGATGTGCTTATCATCATGGGGGATTGGAATGCTAAAGTAGGAAGCCAAAAGATAACCGGGATAACAGGCAAGTTTGGCCTTGGAGTACAAAATGAAGCAGGGCACAGGCTGGTAGAATTTTGTCAAGAGAATACAATGGTCATAGCAAACACTCTTTTCCAGCAACCCAAGAGACGACTCTACACATGGACATCACCAGACGGTCAACACAGAAATCAGATTGACTATGTGCTCTGCAGCCAAAGATGGAAAAGTTCTATCCAGTCAATAAAAACAAGACCAGGAGCTGATTGTGGTTCAGATCATGAGCTTCTTGTTGCAAAATTTAGGCTTAAATTGAAGAAAGTAGGGAAAAGCACTAAGCCACTCAGGTATGAACTAAATCATATCCCCGACGAATACACAGTGGAGGTGACAAATAGATTTAAGGAATTAGATCTGATAGACAGAGTGCCTGAAGAACTATGGATGGAGGTTCGCAACATTGTACAAGAGGTAGCAACTAAAACCATCCCAAAGAAAAAGAAATGCAAGAAATCAAAATGGCTGTCTGAGGAAGCTTTACAAATAGCTAAGGAGAGAAGGGAAGTGAAAGGCAAGGGAGAAAGAGAAAGATACACCCAACTGAATGCAGAATTCCAGAGAAAAGCTAGAAGAGATAAGAATGCCTTCTTAAATGAACAGTGCAAACAAATAGAAGAAAACAATAGAATCGGGAGGACCAGAGATCTTTTCAAGAAAATTGGAGATATGAAGAGAACGTTTCATGCAAAGATGGGTATGATAAGGGACCAAAATGGTAGGGACCTCACAGAAGCAGAAGAGATTAAACAAAGGTGGCAAAATTATACAGAAGAACTATACAAGAGCGAGCTTAACATCCCTGATGACCACAATGGGGTAGTTACTGACCTGGAGCCAGACATCCTGGAATGTGAAGTCAAATGGGCCTTAGGAAGTCTGAGTAACAATAAAGCTAGTGGTGGTGACAGCATTCCAGTTGAACTATTCAAAATCTTCAAGGACGATGCAGTAAAAGTGCTACACTCAATATGCCAGCAAATTTGGAAAACTCAACAATGGCCACAGGATTGGAAAAGGTCAGTTTACATTCCAATCCCAAAGAAGGGCAATGCCAAAGAATGTTCAAACTACCGCACCATTGCACTAATTTCTCATGCTAGCAAAGTTATGCTCAAAATCCTACAAGCTAGGCTCCAGCAATATGTGGACCGAGAACTTCCAGAAGTACAGGCAGGATTTCGAAGAGGCAGAGGAACTAGAGATCAAATTGCCAACATACGCTGGATCATGGAGAAAGCTAGGGAGTACCAGAAGAACGTCTACTTCTGCTTCATTGACTATGCTAAAGCCTTTGATTGTGTGGAACACAACAAATTGTGGCAAGTTCTTAAAGAGATGGGAATACCAGAGCATCTTATTTGTCTCTTGAGAAATTTATATGCAGGTCAAGAAGCAACAGTGAGAACTGAACATGGAATCACTGACTGGTTCAAAATTGAGAAAGGAGTTCGGCAAGGCTGTATACTGTCACCTTGCCTATTTAACTTGTATGCAGAGCACATCATGAGAAATGCGGGATTAGAGGAGTCACAAATTGGGATCAAGATTGCAGGGAGAAATATCAACAACCTCAGATATGCAGATGATACCACTCTAATGGCAGAAAGTGAAGAGGAACTAAAGAGCCTGTTGATGCGGGTGAAGGAGGAGAGTGCAAAAGTTGGCTTGAAACTCAACATCAAGAAAACAAAGATCATGGCATCCGGCCCTCTCAATTCCTGGCAAATAGAAGGGGAAGAAATGGAGATAGTGACAGATTTTATTTTCCTGGGCTCCAAGATCACTGCAGATGGGGACTGCAGCAAAGAAATTAAAAGACGCTTGCTCCTGGGGAGGAAAGCTATGGCAAATCTAGACATCATCCTAAAAAGCAGAGACATCACCCTGCCAACAAAAGTGCGTTTAGTCAAGGCTATGGTCTTCCCAGTTGCAATGTATGGCTGCGAAAGTTGGACCATAAGGAAGGCCGAGCGTCAAAGAATTGAGGCTTTTGAACTCTGGTGCTGGAGAAGACTCTTGCGAGTCCCTTGGACTGCAAGGCGAACAAACCGGTCAGTCCTAGAGGAGATCAACCCTGACTGCTCTTTAGAAGTCCAGATCCTGAAGATGAAACTCAAATATTTTGGCCACCTCATGAGAAGGAAGGACTCCCTGGAGAAGAGCCTAATGCTGGGAGCGATCGAGGGCAAAAGAAGAAGGGGACGACAGAGAATGAGGTGGCTGGATGGAGTCACTGAAGCAGTAGGTGCAAACTTAAATGGACTCCAGGGAATGGTAGAGGACAGGAAGGCCTGGAGGATCATTGTCCATGGGGTCGCGATTGGTCGGACACGACTTCGCACATAACAACAACAAATCCCAGGCACATGCAGCACTATTTACCCTCAATATTGTGAGTGGAATGGATGTCATACATTATTTTTGCATCCTGTGCAGTTAACATGTGTCTCTACGAGAGAATAAAAGTATCTGCCCTAACATCCGTCATATTTAGTGATCCATCATCTTTAGTTGCCTGCAGGACCTTTGGGAATTGTGGCAAAGTAGTTAAATGTGAGCTTTCAAGAGCCATGTCTTCAGATATGTGAAGGGAAAATCAGACTGGAGACTATTCTTAGGGGGAGATTACATGGCAACCAATTCCTCCCAGTTCTGTGGCCCTGCGCCTTCTGTCTCAATTTTGTTATTGTTGATATAAAGTTATGTGCCCACATGCTTCTTTCAGTGTTGCCCCTTAGAAGATGGGTTTTTGTACACTGCTGTTTACTACCAAAAGGAATCACAAAGCTGTTAGGGGGGGTACTTTCCCCTTCTGCCAAACAGTTGCCTGACAGGGAAGCCACAGAAAAGCCCCTCCTCACTTAAAATACTGCTCTGGCCGGGGGTTAGACACAGCCAAGCCATGTGTCTTTCTTCTTTGCAACTCACTGCAGATTTGAGGCCTACTGCACAGCGTTATTCTGCAGAGGAAACTGGCTCTTTTGTCAGCGTTATTCTGCAGAGGAAACTGGCTCTTTTCATCTGCACAACAACCCTGTGCAGTAGGCCTCAAATCTTTCAATTCAACAACAACCTGTGTGGGAGGCCTTAAATGTTTCTTCTCTACCACAACCCTGTCCAAAGTAGCTCTTTCTGCCTGGGGAGCAGATCTTTATACTCTGCAGGTGAGCTGTAATTCCAGGAGCTCTCCAGGCCACACCTGTAGGTTGGCTACCACTGGGTTGGAAACATTCCTGGAGGTTTGACTTCAAAATCATACAATGCCTCAGAGTCCAGCCTTCAAAGGAGCCATTTTTGCCTGCAGTTGTTAGGGAGTGGTGCAGGTGTGTCCCTCCTGGGCTATGGGTTATGGCCAGCCCTTACCAGCAACTGTTTGTAGGGTTAGGGTTAGGGTTAGGGTTAGGCCAGCATCAGTCCTGTGAGTCTGGAAAGTGCAGGAAGATCTAAACAAATATTTACAGCCTGAGACTGTAAATAGAGAACAAGTAAATGTCTGGAGACACATGGTAACTGAATGACTTATTGGCCTGGCAAATAACCTTGGCTTGGCAAATAAAAACCAGTATAAAAAACCTTACTCACAGTCAAGACTGCTGTGGACAGAGCACATTCCCAAAGGTCAGTCCTCTCCCACACTCAACGAACATTCCACACCACAGTTTCTTGACACCCATATCTCCACACTCATGCCCTCATTTGCCACCATGCTACCGCAACCTCCCACACAACACACACATTCAACCCTATGCCCTTACAGACTGGACAACTCCTCCCCTTCCTCTTCCCACGGCCGAGCTCTAGCGCCCGTTGTATTCTTGGATACAACAGGTTTTGCCCCTAGTCTTTAACCGCTCCTGCGGAGTGGATAAAATAAAGCCCTAAGGGCTATTGGGGAGGAGTTAGAGCGGGCTTTGTCCCTGATAAAAACTTGGAGTGCCACTCAAGGGCCAAGCGACAACTGGGGAGGCTCGCGAAGCACGCCTCCCCAGTTGCCGCTTGCCCCGGCCTCGTCCACCAGATGACTCACTGCACCGAAGGACACACTGCCTTCATTCACGGTCAGTCCTCCTGCCTTCCCATCACCCTGGGAAAAGGAGCCAGGACACCACGCTGAAGATGCAGCGTCCAGGCTCCTTTCCTCCTCCCTCACCACACTACGTGCCCGCACTACACCAACTACCCCCCGTCCATCCCCAGACCCCTTCCCGCCCTGCCACTGCTCCCCTCCCTTTAAACACCCTCCCACACACACACTCACGCACCCGCCCGCCGGCCCCTAACCCCCCCAATCTCCCCGCGCCCCACCGCCGCTTCCCATGCTTCCAGCACACACACACACACACATTCACCCTCCTGCCTGCTGTCGGATCACCCCTCCACCCTCCCCAGACCCCTTCCCGGCCTGATACACCGACAACCAGCTGCCACCTCTCGCCCAGCCCCTGTCCCCGCCCTTCCCCACCACTCCTTTCCTTGCCCGATCCAGCCTCCCCAACACGACAGTCATCTTACCCTGGTCCTCCGCATCCCTGGCCCTTCCCTTCCATTTCGCCTGCCACGGCCCCAGCTGCCGACTTCTGCCCGGCTGCTCCCATGGCCCTGAACTGAACCAGGCATGCGCGGAGTCACGCACATGCCTGGTTCCAGAGCCCGATGCGCTGCCGCGGCCCCAGCACCCCACCTCCTCGCTGATGCACGCGTGCCCTGAATCCTGAGCATGTGTCCTTCCCCTCCCCGTCGCCCGCGCTGCCCCCCAGACCACGCTCTGCCACTTCCCCGCCTTCACCCAACATTTGCCACACACTACTACCCAGCCTCCTCCCTCCAGCGCCCTGTGAGGCCACTTCTCTGAACGCCCTACCTCTGCCCATTTTTATAAATGGGCTTTATCCGTAGTTTTGAAATAAAGCTGGATAGATTTATAAACTGCAATACATCCCAGGTTATCTACTTGATCAGATGCCCTTGCTTTAAATTTTACATGGGTATGTCATCACGTTCTTTGAAAACATTTGTTAGACTTAATATGTTTTTTGTAACTGACCTTTGTTTATAATTTGTGGTAAGTGGAGTATACTCCTTTAAAAGACTTGGAGAGGAATCTGTATCAGAACAGGTGCAGTTTATTAAACAATGTGTCTATGAGTAATTGTGAAATGGTATGTGTTCTTGGTGTAACTAATTAAACAACTACCTAATGAGCGTGATCTGCAATGAGTTGATTTACTGTTTTATAAATATAGTGGACCCCTAGAGGCTTTTGGGTCATTTATAAGATGTTACCTTTATGGATCTTTGATAATAATAGACCCAAATTATATGACTTAAAATATAAAATATATAATATAAGGTATATAAAATATAAGGTATGTATATTTAACATATGTTCTTTAATAATTCCCTTTTTGCTGTAAGATTTTCTTGACATAAAATGTATATATTTGTTTCCAGAATTAGGTAGTGGGTTGAAAACTTTGTTTGTATCCCTGAAAAAAAACAGTTTAGGGGAGAGGGCGACCCGGGCCCCTGTGCAAGCGCGCATGCGCGGACTTCCCACGCGTGCGCGTTTGTGTCCAGCGGTGCTGCAAATGCGCAAACGTGGCAGCGTTGCGCGTGCGCGCATGCACGGACTTGCTGCACGTGCGCGTTTGCACCCCCGCTGGACACAACGCGCATGCGCGTTTGCACCGCCAGTATGCTGCCGGCCGTGGCTCCCTCTCCCCGCCCCTCCAGGTCACAAGGAAATCGGCTGCCAAAGCAGCCAATTAGCTTTCGGCCCGGCAAGCTTCTCTTCCCCCCCCCCTCCCAAAGTAAGAAGCTTGCCGGGTCGCAAGCTAATCGGCTGCTTCGGTGGCCAATTTGCGCGCAGTCTGGCAAGCTTCTCGCTGGTGGGGGGGAAGAGGGAGCTGAGGCCTTCACAGTCCGGCACCGGGCCACAGCCCGGAGGTTGGGGACCACTGCATTAGAGAATGAGATGTTGCTGGGTCCAGGGATGCTGTTGCTAGGATCTACAGGGGAGCAAAGTAGGCATCTCGGTCAATTGCTGGTACCAGAGTCCATGTTGCTGTTACATAGTTTAGCACTGCAAGTAAGAAGTCTTGTTTAGGTTAGTAGGCTGTCTATAAGCAAGAAAAGGCCACCCTCCCCAGAGCCCATGTGAGAGAAGTGTCATTATTCAGCATGGGTTATAGATTTTTAATAATATGTTGGACTGGCTGGAGTTGTGAGCTGTAGATGACCACCAGGGGTTTTGTGATGAAGCAGAATTAACATTCCTCCTTCCCTTGTGTTGCTTTTCTTCTGTCCTGGATTGTTGGTATCAGGTTAGTAATGGCTCCTTTGTTTCCACAGAGTCCTGTTAGGCTGAAAGTCCTCTTTGCATGCACAGTCAACATGGATGGATGGGAATGCTCCTCTTGGTAGTCATAATACATGGATGAGAAGGTCCAGAGTGTTATGCTTCAATGGCTGCCTCTTCCTAAATTCTTGTGGACAAATGGCTGGCTTCCCTGCCAAATGGATCCTGGCTCACTCCCTTTCCCCAGGACAAACCGATCTCTGCAGTCACAAAAATCAGTTAGAGGGAATCGGCTCTGGCTTGGTTGTCTACTTACCCAATGAAGTGGAGGTTCGGAGTCAGAGCCAAAATGGTACTTAGCCATATCCCCTTATCAGACTCAATGCTTTTTAAAAAGCTGTTTTCTGCATCTGTGCACTTACCTGAATGATATGTATTTTTTAAATCTCATTTCTATGCCGAATGGAATTTATATGTGTGGCTGCCAAAACCCATTTCCATTTGAGTCAACAATTTGCCATAACATTTTATGCATATCCACCTAAAAATACTTTCCTTTGATGTTGTTTCCTTTGAGCCAAAAGGAGGGGGAAATGTAATTTCACACAGAACTTGCTGTTTTACAGTTCTAATGTTGAAATGTTCCATTTTGAGTTCTTTAAACAGGATATGTTTCAGCATGTTCTCTCTCTCGAGACAATTGTGCAGTTTCTTGTGCAGGGTTTACCAGTCAAGGAGATAAAAATTAAACAAACTAAAAATCAGGGAAGAAACTTCCATACTCTAGTTGTACCTCATCACTTGGCTTAGCAAGTTTCAAAGACTTCAGTGAAGATTCAGACTTCACCGAGCAGAGTGATGCGATGCAAACTCCTTGATACATTAGTCCCAGATTGAAGACCAGATTAGAGAAAAGGTTTTGGTACTGACCTTTAAAGCCCTATATGTTCTGGGACTGTTGTATCTGTGACATTGCCTCTCCTATTATGCTCCCCAAAGAGCACTATGGACCAAAATCTGCTCATGGTCCCTGGCCCCAAAGAGGTCAGACTGGCCTCAGATAGGGCCAGGACTCTTTCAGCTATGGCCCCGGCCTGGTGGAATGCACTGCTGACTGGGATCAGGGCTCTGCAGGAATTTAATCAGTTTGGCAGGGCCTGCAAGACAGTGTTATTCTGTCAGGCCTATGATTGAGACTGGGACTAGAACACTAAATAACATCACGTTATATGGAGAAACATCTAATGAGGGCTTTCTCAACAAAACCCTGTGGTTTCTTGACAGCCCTGGAAGGGTTTCCCCAATGGGTGGGATATATATATATATAGGAGTGCCTCTCACTCCCAAAATGGCCAGTGATGGGCTTGGAGAGGGTAAGGAGGGGCCCCAGGTGGGCATGTACATAACAATACTCGGCACGATTGTGCCCCTTCAGGGGTTCCTCAATGGTAAAAATGTGGAACAAGACTTTTCTACTGGAACATCCAAGGTAATTCTATCTATATGAAAATGCTGCCTTCCTCAGTATTCAAGCAATTGCCAGATGTGCTGGGCTACTGTAATGTGTTTTTAACATAATGTGTGATTTTAATGTTTAGTGTTATTTATTATTGTATTTTGCTGATCAATTTTACCTGCTCTGAGCCTCACAGGAAGGGCAGATAAGAATAAAGATTTATTTACTCTTTATTTTGTTGAGGCGACTGCCCTGATTGGAATGGTCCAGGGACCCTGATCCTGTAAGATCTCAGAATCTAAGCAGGGTCAGCCCTGGCTAGTGCATGGATGGCAGGCCACCCAGGACATGGAGGGTAGCTACGCAGAGGCAGGCAATGGCAAGCTACCTAAGGGGTCTCCGTCAGTTGTGACTTGATGTTAAGCTCCACCAACAACCCTCCAACTATTCTTAAGCTCCACCAACAACCCTCCAACTATTGTTTATGGAGTGGTGCGTAGGTTATTTTTTTTCTTTCCCCATATTCCAAATATTCTATTACGTTAAATAATGTTTAATGTTAATTTAATCTATACAGTCATTGTTTCATGTGTGTTTTAACCCATGTTGAGCCCTTACGGGAGTCAGGCAGTATAAAATTCCAGTAATAATAATAATAAAAAGAATAAAACAAATAAAATAGGAGCGGCATAAAATACACAAGAAATGAAACTGGTGAGCAACAAGAGGAGAGTTTTTAATACAAAGTAAAGAAAAGAGGGAGGGAGGAAATCCTAGCAGAAGTATAAGGTCTTTAAAACTATTGATTGTGTTTATCTGTTTGTCGAAGTTCTGCTCAGCTCTCCAGAATCTTCCTTAACTCTCCAAAGTCCTGCACAATTCTTTCTCTCTCTGCACACAGCCGGGATAGTGCTACTTTCTGCAGAGCCTCTGCCAACCGAAAAAGCAGGCCATCAGAAAGTCAAAGCTGATCAAAATCTGTTCTAATTTGGTGTGATAAGGTTTCCAATATGAGCAACGGGACTGCTGGGCATTTTGTATTCAGCAGTAGAGCTTACTGCATTATTATTATTTTATTTTATTATTTAATTTTTAGACCGCCCTTCTCCCAATAGGTCTCAGGGCGGTTTACAACATAAATAGTTAAAACACAATAAAATCCCCATAAAAACCCCAATTAAAAGTTACATATAACATATCACATAACATATAGCGGCGGTGGTCACAATTCTGATCTTAGTTCAGCCTGGTGGAGAGAATAATGTTCAGAAGAGGGTGACACCAATACAATACATCTAACCATGATCTCGGTGTTAGAGATCTCAATATTAGTATCACTAGGAACTACTTAGACCGGGGGTTCGCTACCTTTTTGACCTGTGGGCACTTTTGGACTTCTGATGGTAGGCATAGCCATAAAATGGCTTCCACAGGAGGCAGAGCCAGACAGAGAATCTCAGGGAGTGAGGTCATGCATAACCTGAACAGGAACGTTTCAACATTTTGGGCACAAGCTCTGGTTAACAGGATGTCTTTTGAAACAAACATACTGCTCTTGTAAACACGCAGCTTACCTTTGGTCATACAGTCAAGATCCTTGTGCAGTGGTGGCAATTACTGCTGAATCAACTTCTTACAAATCTGCATGGCCACTCAGAAGCCAGGCTGGGCAAACCAATCACCTGACCTCGCCCATTCACTAAAAACTCTTGGTGGAAGGAAAGGTTTCTGCAGGTGCTGTGGCTCTCAAGGACACCATGCTCTTCCACCAAGCTTATGGTTGGGGCCAATGACTTTAAAACATCTGTGGCCCTCCCCTACAAAACATCCCATTAAGCAACATCCAGTCTGGAGATCTGGAAGGCTTTGCGCCTTCCGACTGGCTAGAACTCTTTCCTGTTCTGGTGAGGGCCCAATCTCCACGCCCCAGGCTCTTAACCAAATATGATATTGCTCACTGAGCAGTTACAGATGTGGAGCACCCAAAGTCCATGCACACCTATATTTCCATTTGGGACCTATCCTCCTCATTTAGAAATTTTGTGTGGAGGAGGATGGGTGGGAGGATCTGGCATGGAAGGTCTGGGGTGCCTCTCAATAGGACCTGCTGTAGGGCACCTGGCAGGGCGGGCTGTCGTTTCCCAGAGCCGGCTGGGGCATGCAGTTGTTCTGGGTGCTGTCTTCGGGGTGCTCATCCTCCTCATTCTCCCCGCTTTGTCCCCCCAGGCTGCATACGGGCATGAACATCCATTGGGGTTTGCTTCCAGAGCAGGATTGCCTCGTCGGGACATGGGTTTTCTGTGAGGGTTTGAAGCTGGGTTTTCCCAGGGCAGACCAGGCGCCCTTCCCACAACAGGCAGTGTTCCACTTCTTTGGGCACTCCATGGCAAAGTGCCACTTTTCTCCACAAAGTCCCAGCTATCTGTGCCGTTCCTATTCAGGGGCAACGACATTCAGAGGAGTCTTCTCCAACCCTCCAGCCCCCCCCCCCATGCACTGGCTTCCTGCTGGGGATGGTGTCTACATCCTGCTTCCAGAGTTTTAGGTCTAATTGTTCAGCTTCCACTCGGCCAGCCTGCAAAATCCAAGTATCCAAGTCCTCTTCTAAGTGGGATCCCTTATGGTAGATGCCCTTTATCAGTGTTCTATCCAGCCCCCTTTTGAAAGTCTTTACCTTCTGCTCTTCATTGAAGTTTCGCAGCTTACCAGTCAGGGAGCGCAAATGTCCGACATACTGTGCCACTGGGCACCCCTTTCGTTTCAGGCGCTTGAGGCTCTCCCTCGCCTTCATTTCCTGAAATGGGTCCTGAAATTGGGTGGAGAGCGCCTCACGAAAAATGGGGTGACTATCATTCTCGGGTGCATCCGCCATGCTTTGATCTACCCACCACACCACCGCCCTGCCCTTCAGATTGCCCCTGAAAGTGTGTACCGCATCAGCCTCAGAAGGGAAGGTGGTCCCCCAGTCTCTCTGCTGAGCCGTCAAATTGTGCATGGAAAACTCTGCCCACCAAATGTCCGCTGTGCGTGGCCAATACGGGTGCAGCTGGGGTCATGGAAGTGACGAGTGCACAAGGCACATTTGGGGCTGTGAGAGCTGGAAGTGCTGGAGCTGGGACCATAGCAGGTGGAGTGGTGGGGAAAGGTAAGGCTATGGGAGCAACTGGTGCACCTAGTGCCTTCGGGCCGGCAGGTGCAGGTACTGTGGGAATTGGGACTGGAGCTACCGGTGCATGGGCCGGCAGAGTCACAGGAGCAATAGGCACACTTGGCACATTCAAGGTGGCCTAGAACTGTCGGTGCAGGGACCAGCGGAACCTGGGGTGGTGCTGCCGGTGCGGCTGGCAAGGTCAGAGTGGCCAGAGCGCCTTGGACCCCGGGGCAGGCATCATGTATAGCTGGGGCAGTGGGACCTCTCCTCCTAGCACTGCCTGGATCCCTTGCATTATGACGTGGGAATCGGTCGAGAACGTGGCCATCTGGGCGGTGTACCGTTCACCCACTGCCCCGCCTGATGCCCTGCTGGGCCTGCTGGAGGCGGCGGCCGCCTGGACATTGCAGTTCCCCAAATTATTAATTTTGGGGGACTTTAATGTCCATGCGGATTCGTCGGCTCCAGGACTTGGCCTGGACCTGGTGTCGGCCATGGCGACACTGGGTTTCTCGCAGTTTGTTGCTGGTCCCACTCATCAGGCTGGCCACACCCTGGATTTGATCTTTGGTGCTGGTGTTGAGATCGATCTGGTGGCTAACAACATCGTTCCGTGGTCTGACCACCATTCCCTGAAGGCTCGCCTACGGATGCCACTCCTCCCCTGTTTGGGTGACGGACGCATTTTAGTCCGCCCACGGAGACTTATGGAATCCGAAGGATTCCTGAATGCTCTGCGGGACCCGATGCCCTCCGGTGTCTCGTTGGAGGCCTTGGTAGAGGACTGGCAGTCCCGTCTGTTGGCCGCCATTGACGAGATAGCCCCTGAGCGCCCTCTCCGCCCTCGCCTCAAGCAGGCTCCGTGGTTTACCGCGGAGCTTCGGGAGAGGAAGAGGGAGGTGAGACGGCTAGAGCGAGTGTGGCAGAAGACCCGCGACGAAGCTACAAGAACATCTCATTGCACGCTTATGAGGGCGTATGAGATGGCGGTGAAAGCGGCAAAGTGTGACTACTTTGCTGCGGAAATCGCGTCCGCTAGCTCTCGCCCAGCCCAATTATTTAGGGTAGTTCGGACCCTTACTGCCCTCGAAGGAGGGCACCAAAATAGTAGACAATTGGAACTTGGCTGCGAGGCTTTTGCGAGCTATTTTGCGGATAAGATCTTGTCGCTCCGTCGTGACCTTACTGCCACAGTTGATACAGTTTGTGAACTAGAAGCTCCGTGGCCGTTACGGGGGATCAGGTTTGATGGTTTCAGGCGGCTCTCTTTATCCGAAGTGGACAAATTGCTAGGGTCAGTGAGGGCGACCACTTGCCCCCTTGATCCCTGTCCGTCGTGGTTGCTTAAGACCAGCGACCCACGGATAGGTGTTCCCCTGAGGGAGATTATAAACCTCTCCCTTACATCGGGAGAATTCCCTCAGCGGCTCAAGGAGGCAGTGGTTCGCCCTCTTCTGAAAAAACCATCGCTGAATCCGCGGGACCCCGCCAGCTACCGCCCGGTATCGCATCTTGCATTCCTGGGCAAGGTGGTTGAGAGGGCCGCCGCGGACCAGCTCCTAGCATTTTTGGAGGAAACTTCGGCCCTTGATCCATACCAGTCTGGCTTCCGTCCTGGCCATGGGGTGGAGACCGTGCTGGTCGCCCTGACAGATGATCTCCGGCGCCAGCTAGACCGGGGCGGGTCGGCCATTCTCGTGCTATTAGACCTGTCAGCCGCATTTGATGTGGTTGACCACGAGCTCTTGGTTCACCGCCTCGCTGATACTGGGATTGGAAGGGTGGCTCTTAAATGGCTATCCTCCTTTCTAGAGAACAGGTCACAGAGGGTCGCTGTGGGGGAGGAGTTATCCGACTCCTTTGCACTCCCATGTGGGGTGCCACAGGGAGCGGTGCTCTCCCCCACGTTATTTAACATCTATATGCGTCCCCTGGCTCAGCTGGTACGGAGTTATGGGCTTGGGTGTCATCAGTACGCTGATGATACCCAGCTCTATCTCTTGATGGATGGCCGGCCAGATCTCCCCCCAGAAAAATTCGCCAGTTGTTTGGAAGCAGTGGCTGGATGGATCAGGAGGAGCCGCCTGAGACTCAACCCCTCCAAGACGGAGGTCCTTTGGCTAGGCCGAAGGGAGCAGGAACAGGAAGCGCGTCTTCCCTGCCTGGACGGGGTACAATTGTCATCTGTGCCCCAAGCCAGGAATTTGGGAGTGATTCTGGATACCTCACTTTCCATGGAGGCCCAGGTCACTAAGGTAGCTCGGACGGCGTTTCTCCATCTACGCCAAGCTCGGCTACTAGCGCCCTACCTGCCCCCGGAACACCTGGCCACTGTGATCCATGCAACGGTTACTTCTAGATTAGACTTCTGTAACTCGCTCTACGTGGGCCTACCCTTGTCTCTAACCCGGAAGTTACAGCTGGTACAGAATGCAGCTGCACGGGTCCTCACTAAATCATCTTGGAGGTCCCATGTTCAGCCTCTGCTGAAGCAGCTGCACTGGTTGCCAGTTTGTTTCCGGATTAGGTTCAAGGTTTTGGTATTAACCTTTAAGGCTATACGCGGCTTGGGTCCTGCATACTTGAGGGACCGCCTATCTCCTTATGCCCCCCGCAGGGTACTTCGCTCTGCGGGTAAGAATTTGCTGATGATCCCAGGACCCCAGGGAGGCACGCCTGGCCTCGACAAGGGCCAGGGCCTTTTCGGTCCTGGCCCCTACCTGGTGGAACGAGCTCCCTGAAGAGCTGCGGGCCCTGTCGGAGCTCTCTGAGTTCCGCAGAGCCTGCAAAACGGAGCTCTTCCGCCAGGCGTTTGTCTAAGGCCGGGTGATGGCCCGGGGCTAAGATCGGACCCCTCTCCCCGGAGGGGGGAGGCCAGTACTAGACTGACCTGGTTCCCCAGATTGTTCCACCCTATGCCCAATTATCCATCCGTTCCCTTCTGCTCATCCAGTGTGCCTGTACGGGAATAGTTTTTTAATCGCCATCATTGTGACTCAGTCATTATTTTAATGGGGTTTTAATGGGGAATTTTAATGGTTAATATATTGTATTTGTATTGAAACATTGTGAACCGCCGCGAGCCGGTTTCCGAGAGCGGCGGTCATACAAATCAAATAAATAAATAAAATAAATAAATATAGAGGCTTGCACTGCTGGCAACCCTCTTCCC
Source organism: Paroedura picta (assembly GCF_049243985.1). Taxonomy (NCBI): domain Eukaryota; kingdom Metazoa; phylum Chordata; class Lepidosauria; order Squamata; family Gekkonidae; genus Paroedura; species Paroedura picta. The sequence continues at coordinate 129,291,536 of NC_135374.1, forward strand.
GGCACTAAAGCAGTGTGGGGGATGGGTGTGGGGGGGACCGCCCAGGTGGCTGGGACCCCCATCTGTGGCATCTCCCGAGATATCCCGAATGGGTCATACACTGCAAACAGGTATCGGTAGCTGAATGATAAAGGCGGTGGTGGGGCCATCGGCTGCGTGTGTTTCATCTAATCAGAATCCCAATCTTTAGAGAGCACCGTAACCAGCCTCCTAGGCCACTGGGGAGGGGGGGGCATCCTTGTCATCAAAACCGGGTAGCTGGGCTGCTGTTGGCTTGCTCGTCCAAGCAGTCTGTTGGTCCCTCACCTCCTACCTGAGATCACGGTCCTTGAGGGGCGATCGAACCCAGCCTGGGTCCCTTCATTTTGCCCTCTGTAGGGGGACAACTTTTTCTGCAGTAGGGAACTGAGGACCCATTGACCCGTGCCATCCTGTTGAGGAGGGGAGTGTTCTGCCAAGGTGTTCTGAAGTCTCCTCCTGACACCGCCATGCGAATCACCTTCGAATCAGAGGGCCTGAGTGGCAGCGGAAGCCAGATCTCACAGGGGGGAGGCAGCACAGGCTTGTCCTCCTCCATTGGAGGCCTCCTGCCCATCTTGCTTGCTCTTTTCTCCAGGGTGTCCCTGATCAAACATGCCTCTTCTTGGTTGCAGTTCTTGCACAGACTGCCCATTGCTCTTCTTTCAGTTCCCTCCGGAAAATAGTGACTATTTTTTGGCAACAGGCTGAGTCAGGGGCTCTTGGAGATCGCAGTCCCTCAACGTATCTGTCAGGCTGTCTTTGTGTCCATGGGTCCCTCCCTGATGCTCAGCATTTAGGATTGGATTCTGCACCAAACGGAGTTCTCAGCTTGATTTTGAGGGGAGACCAATGTTTGGTGCATTACAGTAGACACAATGTTACCGTGGCCTTGGATTCAGGTGACCAGCTATATTGAGGTAAGGGGCCACTTTGTCGGGTAAACGGAGCTTGCCTTACACCAGTGGACTTCACCCTTTCCAGACCTGAGCTGCAGTCATAGAATCATAGAATCATAGAATAATAGAAAGAGACCTCTTGGGTCATCTAGTCCAACCCCCTGCACTATGCAGGACACTCACATCCCAATCGCTCATCTACTGTAACCTGCTATACCTTTACAGAATCAGCTTCTCTGTCAGATGGTCTAGCCTCTGTTTAAAAATTTCCAAAGATGGAGACTTTGGCATCAGATTCAGAAAGAAGAAGAGTCAGGGGCTTTCCGCACTCCTCCAAAATTGCACAATGGTTACAAATTGAAAACGCTACAGTTTTGCCGTTATGCACAACGTCGTTGACAATCTGCAACACTCCTGAAACCGATCTGCAAAAAGCGCTTCGTTGTAGCGCTTTCAGGGAAATCCCCAAAAGTGGATTCACCCTCCGGAAAGCGCTACACTTCTGCAACCAATCTGCAACACTATCAGGAAAGTTCTGTGCGTTACCATTGTTGTGGTTTCTACAAAGTCCCTCCCCCTGGCTCTCTCCTCTGATCTTCCAGCGAAGCGATCGCCATTTTTTTTTCTCCGAGCGAGCAAAGATCAACACACCGGCGAGCCTCCATTTAGCCAGTGAGGCTTTCCCGTCTGCAGTCCCTCTGTTTACAGTCACTAAGCACAAGCAACACAGAAGCCCGTTTGCTGATTTATTTTCCCTTTATTTTTCACACTGTTTTCGGCCGAAAATCGCACCCGTGGGGGGGGGATTATTTTTTCACTCGGGGGGAGCGTGGCAACGATGAAACGGCAGCTCAAACACCACCTGCTAGCTGGATGGGCCTCTCCGTTGCAACGAATCAACGCATATTCGTTGCAACGGGTGTGTTTTAAAAAAAAAACCTTTCTTAAAGGGAAAGGGGCTGTTTGGGAGCATGCTAACGGCCGCCCATTGGCTGCTTGACGGCCAGGGGCGGGACGAGCTTGGCAATAGCGCTTCCTGGCTAGCAATTTTTGCCGAGACTGGAAGCCTGTGGGAAACAATAGAAACGCAACTGGATTCCACTACAAAGGCAGGTATGCATAACGACGAATTCCACTATTTTAAATGGCGATTTTTCGTTCAGCAAACAATTTGCTACATGGATCCCGGTGCGGAAAGCCCCTCAGAGTAAGGTTGCCAGGTCCTTCGACCGTGCTAATGAATCACATTCGACATTTGAAGAAATTTTTATTTAGCAGAAGAAGAGTTGGTCTTTATATCCCACTTTTAACTGTCCAAAGGAGTCCCAAAGTGGCTTACAATCACCTTCCTTATCCTCTCCCTACAACAGACACCCAGTGAGGTATGTGGGGCTGAGAGAGCTCTGACAGAACTGCTCTGTGAAAATAGTTCTAACAAGACTGTGACTAGGTCAATGTCACCCATCTGACTGCCTATGGAGGAGTGGGGAATCAAACCCATCTCTTCAGATTAGAGGCTGCTGCTCTTAACCACCACACCAAGCTGACTTTGTAGTTTATGGATTTACTATGATCTCTGAACACCACTTTAATTTGGGTTTTTTTAAATTTATTTTATTCATTTTATGTATTTCATCCATACGGTAAGCTGACTTGAGCTCGGTATGGTTTTAAACAAAACCATATCTTAAAATAATGAATAGAGAAACTTTGATGACAAGACAGGATTACTGAAATAATGTGCAAGGGAAATAATTTGGTGGGCTTTTTGAAAACACTGGTGATGTCCTCCTACTTCTCTTAAGCAGATGGAAAACGGCATCATTCCTCCCTCATTTGGACCCACACAAGTGATGACAAAAAGTGATGAAGAAAAGGACAGCGTTCCCTTTTGGTTCTTGCCTCGGGTATATTGTCTCTCTCCGTTTCAGTTCCCTCCGCTAAGAATAGGTGCATTAAATATTTCTTGCCATCCCTCTTCTGCAGGCTGCGGCTCTGAATAGAAGCAAAGAGTCCATTCATTTTCAAAAAGCCCTTTCAAAAAGACATAACCACTTGCATTAATATATCATGAGTTAATCCTGATTAATGGTATGAGAGAGAATCTGCTTGCTAGTAATTAGGCAAAACTGATATTCTGAGTGGCGGTATCATTTTACTCTACCAAAGTACTTGTTATAACAAGATAAGAGGGGGGTATTGTATAATGCTTTTCATTAGAGCTACAGCTTGCATGTTCGGCTTGGGCCTCTATTAATGACTGTGACTCTTTTGTCCCTGAGGCCAGAATAAGGAGAGTTTAAGGTATGTCTGAATTAGCTACTACAGAGACCTTATCTAATTAGAGCCACAGTGAGAGAATCCATTGTTGGAAGAGTACAGATTTGCAAAGAGGGGTTCAGCACCAGAAAAAGAAGAAAAGGAGCTGGGTGTTTTATACCCTGATTTTTCCCACACAAAGGAATCTCAAAGTGGCTTACAAACACCTTTTTCCTCCTCTCTCACAACCAACGCCCTCTGAAGTAGGTGAGGCAGAGAGAGCTCTGAGAGAACTGGCCTGGCCCAAGATCACCCAGCTGGTTGCCTGGGGAGGAGTGGTGAATCAAACATGCTTCTCAAGATTAGAGGCTGCCGCTCTTAACCACTACACCAAGCTGGCTGTTACCAGGCTCTTTAAAGGAATAAAAAGAAGGTTTCTTTGAAAAAGAGAAACAACTTTGCATAGGAGACTGAGTCCTATAGTCAAACTGTCTGAAACTGACATTCTGTCTGCCTTTTTGTTGGGGAGGCAAGCAGGAGGAAGTATGATCAAAGGAGCAGGACATCTCCAGTGAGTCAATCAAGCCATAGGAGGAGACAATTTGAAAAATATTGGGGAGTTCCTATGTAATTATGTTAAATACATAAGTTGTTAGTAGGGCTAAATCTGCACTTACTTTAGAATCATAGAATCAAGAGTTGGAAGGGGCCATACAGGCCATCTAGTCCAACCCCCTGCTCAACGCAGGATCAGCTCAAAGCATCCTAAAGTATCCAAGAAAACTGTGTATCCAACCTTTGCTTGTAGACTGCCAGTGAGGGGGAGCTCACCACCCCCTTAGACAGCCTATTCCACTGCTGAACTACTCTGTGAAAAATTCTTTCCTGATATCTAGCCTATATCGTTTTACTTGTAGTTTAAACCCATTAATGTGCGTCCTTTCCTCTGTAGCCAACAGGAACAGCATCCTGCCCCCCTCCAAGTGACAAACTTTAAAATACTTAAAGAGGGCTATCATGTCCCCTCTCAACTTTCTTTTCTCCAGGCTGAACATTCCCAAGTCCCTCAACCTATCTTCATAGGGCTTGGTCCCTTGGCCCCAGATCATCCTTGTTGCTCTCCTCTGTACCCTTTCAATTTTATCTACGTCCTTCTTGAAGTGAGGCCTCCAGAACTGCACATAGTGCTCCAGGTGTGGTCTGACCAGTGCCGTATACAATGGGACTATGACATCTTGTGATTTTGATGTGATGCCCCTGTTGATACAGCCCAAAATGACATTCGCCTTTTTTACCGCTGCATCACACTGCCTGCTCATGTTTAGTTTACAATCCACAAGTACCCCAAGGTCTCGTTCACACACATTGTTACCTAGAAGCCTATTCCCCATCCAGTAGGCATGCTTTTCATTTTTTTGACCCAGATGCAGAACTTTACACTTATCTTTATTAAATTGCATCTTGTTCTCATTTGCCCATTTTTCCATTGTGTTCAGATCTCGTTGAACTCTGTCTCTATCTTCTGGAGTATTTGCCAGTCCTCCCAATTTGGTGTCATCTACAAACATGATGAGTAGTCTCTCAACCCCTTCATCTAGATCATTAATAAATATGTTAAAAAGTACCGGACCGAGCACCGAGCCCTGAGATACCCTGCTACTCACCTCCCTCCAGTCTGATGAATACACCATTGACAACAACTCCTTGAGTGCAGTTCTCTAACCAATTCCCTATCCACCTATCTGAAATTCCAGATGGCAATCCTTCAATTTATCCATCAGAACATCATGGGGAACCTCCAAGTAAATGACATCAAACGAATTTCCACGATCCAGCAAACTTGTTACTTGGTCAAAAAAGGAAACCAGGTTGGTCTGACAGGACCTGTTGGAGGCAAATCTATGCTGACTTCCTTGGATCACCAAATTGTCCTCCAGATTAATATCTGCTCCATTATCTTCCCCACAACAGAAGTCAGACTCACTGGTTTCCTGTGTCATCCTTCCTCCCTTTTTTGAAGATCGTAATAACGTTTGCTCTCTTCCAGTCCTCCGGGACATCTCCAGTTCTTAAAGAGATCCCGAAGATGATGGACAAGGGTTCTGCAAGTTCTCTGGAAAGCTCTTTGAGCACTCTCTGGTGTATTTCATCTGGCCCAGGGGACTTGAACCTCTCTGTCCATGTCAACCTGCCACCCAGACACTATCCCTTGGCTACTACCATCTCTAGATGTGCCTATACCCTTTGACCTGTGGGGATAAACAGATGTGAAATAGGTGCTGAGCTTGTCCATCTGCATCCAGCAGTGGGCCTATTGCCTCCTTTACTTTACGTTTGCTCCTCACATAACTGAAAAATCTTTTATTGTTACAATGGGCTTCCCTGGCCAATCTTAGTTCACTCTCAGCTTTGGCCTTTCTGATGATTGATCTACAGTGCCTAGTAACTTGTAGGGACTCTTCTTTAAAACCCTCCATCCTAATAGCCTTCTTAGAGCTTCTGCAGTGTTTCGTCTTTCTGGGATAGTCACGGATTGAGCATGCAATAACTCTTGTTTGAGTAGCGCCCACCCTTCACATTATCCCTTCCCTTCCAGCATTCTCGTCCATGGTAAAACACTCATCATGTCTCTGAGTTTATTAAAGTTTGCCCAACGAAAATCCAACATCCGCGTCTGGCTACAAGCTTCCTTGCCTCCCCATCTCAAAAGGAATTCTATGAGGACATGGTCACTTCCCCCTAGGGTCCCCATTTCCTTCACCTCATCCACCAACTCTTGCCTGTTGGTCAGTATTAAGTCCAGTATGGCTGAACCTCTTGTGGGTTCATCTACCATTTGATAAATGAAATTGTCAGCCAGGCAGGTCAAGAAGTTGAATGACTGAGGACGCTTCACAGAGTTTGTTTCCCAGAATACATCTGGGAAATTGAACTCGCCCATGATTTGTTTATTGTGTTGTGGATCCTGCTGAATCCAGATTGATTTGAACTCAGGTCTTCCTGTATCCCGCCCTCCTCACTGAAACAGAAAAGTGTTCTTCATGTGGTTAGGGAAGTTCAGAAGTGTAGGCGGGGAGCCAAGCACAGCAAGAGCCTCTTTCTGTCTTTTCTTGAAGTGGGGGGTGGGGGGAGGATTGGAGACAGCAAAGGAGGGAGAAAAAAACAAAAGGCAAGCTTGCAGCCTGGGAACAAGGGAGCCTTTGAACTCAAGCGTTGGCCAATCAGGGCTTCTCAACCATGGACGCTCAGCAGAAAGTCGGAATCAGCAGAAGCTTGTCAGCAAGTTATTTCGGGGAAAACAGACAGCTGCATGCTTTCTCATAATGATTTTTCTAATGTTGATATTGCAGGAAAAATGTAGGGTCACTCCAGATCAATCATGCTTGTTGCAGAGGGAAAATCAAAGTGGAAATTGCATTCAGTGGAGAAGGCAGGGACTGAATCTACGTGGGATTGGAATAAAAGCTCCATGCAGATTCAGCCTTGGTCTTGCTACATAAACGACTGGAAGTTCCTACCTCAAGCCTCAGAGTTTTCCTTCGTGGGAGAATTGCCACAGGACATGACAGCTTGCCAGTCTCAAACCAGAAGGCTTTTTCCCCACTGTGGACTGCTCAACTTTTCATGGCTGTTCAGCAAGTGGCTTCAATGTATTCCTTCCTAACAATGAAGGACAGCCTGATTTGAACAATGTTTTGAGTCCAGTAGCACCTTTAAGACCAAGAAGGCTTAGTTTGAGGTCTCAGCTGTCATGTGCACATGAAAAGTGGTACCCAGAATTAAACTTTGTTGGTGTTCAGGGGACCCCTGGCTATGTCTTCAGACAAATATGGCTACTCACCTGAACGTAGCCTGAATTGAAGTTTTACGTCCTCCCCTTCTGTGTGTTATGCTGTTCCACTGGGCGTGCAGTTGTTTCAATAGTTAAAACTTTCACAGATCATCATAAAAATATTTCTGCTGTTTGGTGTGTCTCTATTTATCTCCGTGCTGTGGATGATGAGGAAAGGAGCTGAAAATGAAACAGTTCATTTTGTAAATCACCACCACCACCACTGCCAGCCCCCGTATAGTGCAATAGTGCAACCTCCTTTGGAATATTGCATGCAGTTCTAGTCACTGTATTTCTAAAAGCAGATTTTAGAGGTTGAAAAAGTACCAAAGAGAGCAATCAAGGTGAATAAAGACTAGGACACTTTTCCTGTGGAAAAAGGATGAAGAGTCTGGGGTATTTCAGTTTAGAAGAAAAGGGTGACGGCTGAGTCATGGTGAAGGTTTTCTTCCTGTCCCATAATACTAGAACTTGGGAGTGTTAACTTAAGCTGATTGCCAATATGCCCAGGGCAGACAGAAGGAAATACTTCTCACTCACTACCTGAGTTGTGGGAGTCACTGCGAGGGGAAATAGTGACATCCAGAATGATTTACAAGCAGGATTAGACAGATTGATGGGGAAAAGATCCATTGGTCACTACTAGCCCTGGTGACTAAAGGAACCTTACGTATTCTGAGGGAGCAGACCTCTGAATAGTCCCCAAAAAGCCAACTTTAGTCATTTGATGCTGGACTGAATAGAATAGGAATATTTCATTTCTATGTTGCTCCTTCCTGTATGGGCTCAGAGCGGTTCGCAACAGTAAAAACACATCCAATAAAATATATCTATTACAATAATAAGATTGCAATAAAATGCAATAAAATACAGTTCAACATTCCAGCCCAGCCCCCTACTCCCTTTGCATCCTCTGCCAGCTACCCCAAACTGGAGATGACACCAATAAATAACAAGTGGGGGAAACCGAGAAAGAGGAGATGGAGAGAGGTCAAGAAAGCTTTGTACTGTTCTGGGCTCAACTGGAAGGAGGAGGAGGAGAAGGTGTTGGTTTACATGTGTCCCTTTTTTTACCAGGAATCTCAAAGCGGCTTACAGTCACCTTCCCTTTCTTCTCCCCACAACAGACACCCTGTGAGGTGGGTGAGGCTGAGAGAGCCCTGATATTACTGCTCAGTTAAAACAGTTTTATCAGTGCTGTGATGAGCCCAAGGTCACCCAGCTGGCTGCATGTGGAGGAGTGGAGAATCAAACCCAGCCTGCCAGATTAAAGGCCACCCCTCTTAACCACTGCACCAAGCTGGCAAGAGTACCATTTTACAGGCCCTGCTGAACTTTGACAGCTCTGTAAAGGCCTGGATGAGCTGGCAGCTTATTCCAACAGGTCGGAGACAAGGCCAAAAGGACTGTGGCTCTGGTTGAGATCAGGTGCACGTCCTTGGGGCCAGGGGTCACCAGCAAATTGGTGTTTACAGAGTGCAGTCCTCTCTGGGGACAGATTAGGAGAGGCGATCACTCAGAACTGGTGATTGTCTCATTGTCACAGTCAAGTATGGTAACTTCAACATTTGTTGGAAAATCAACGGCATCTCTAATTGTGATAGAGATGAGCCACAAGCCAACATCCTTTTGATTTATAACTCAACTGAATGACTTATGCTTCACACACTCTTTGTGTTTACATTTTCTGTCCCTTTACATTGATAACTGAGGGTTCTTTGAGCACAGTATGAAAACCTGGGCTTTGGTACTGAGTTTGGCTCTTGAAAAGTCTCATTTGTGGAAACTGTGAACTTAACACCAGCTTGTTGTCCTGGTTAACAGCGGGAGCTTCTAATCTGGAGAAACTCCGCCATGAACTTCCCCCAACCTTAGATACAGAAAGTGAACTAGAGGCCCCTTGGCTGTCTTTGGAGAAAACTCTGAGTAACTTCAGACAACTCATGCTGACCAAAGTGGACAGGATGCTAGCAACAGCGAGACCAACTACATGCCCACTAGACCCTTGCCCATCCTGGCTCTTAAAAACAGCTGACATAAAGATAAAGGGCCTCCTCCGGGAGATAATCAATCTATCTCTCACAACAGAAGAATTCCCGGAGGGTTTGAAAGAGGCTGTGATACGTCCTCTGCTGTCTACCCGTCTCGCACTTAGCGTTTCTGGGGAAGTTGGTAGAAAGGGCTGTCGCAAACCAACTAACGAAATACCTGAAAGAAGCTTTGGTCCTAGACCCATCCTAGTCAGGTTTCCGGCCTGGCCATGGGATAGAGATAGTGCTAGTCGCCCTGACGGATGACCTCCGTCGCCAGTTGGACTGAGGCGGGTCAGCACTGCTGATATTACTAGACCTCTCAGCAGTGTTCGACACAGTTGATCATGAGCTTCTAGCTCGGTGCCTCATCGATGCCGGAATATGAGGGACAGCCCTTTAATGGCTGATCTCCTTCCTCTGGGATCATGGACAGAGGGTTGCAATAGGAGAGAGAACATCAGACTGCTGACAACTTACTTGCGGAGTCCCACAAGGAGCGGTCCTCTCTCCCATCCTATTCAACATCTTCATGCGCTCTCTCGCACAACTGGTACGGAAGTTTGGGCTGGGTTGTCATCAATATGCAGATGACACCCAGCTCCTCCTCCTGATGGACGGCCGCCCTGACTCTCCCCCGGAAGCATTAGGCAGCTGCCTAGAAGCAGTGACGAGATGGCTCAACCAGAGTCGTCTGAAGCTCAATCCTTCAAAGACGGAGGTCCTGTGGCTGGGTAAGAAGGGCTCATGTGAGGAAGCGTGCCTGCCCACCCTGGATGGCATAGAGCTCACTATGGCTCACTCCGGCAAGAACCTGGGTGTGATTCTGGATGCTTCCCTGACACTGGAAGCCCAGGTCACTAAGGTAGCACAGCTGGCATTTTACCATCTCCACCAGGCCAAGCTACTAGCACCCTACCTGACCCCAGAACACCTAGCCACAGTGATCCATGCGACGGTCACCTCTAGACTGGACTTCTGTAACTCACTCTACGCAGGCCTGCCCTCTCTCCTATCCTATTCAACATCTTCACGCGCCCTCTCGCACAACTGGTACGGAAGTTCGGGCTGGGTTGCCATCAATATGCAGATGACACCCAGCTCTTCCTCCTGATGGATGGCCACCCTGACTCTCCCCCAGAAGCATTAGCCAGCTGCCTGAAAGTAGTGACGAGATGGCTCAAGCAGAGTCGTCTGAAGCTCAATCCTTCAAAGACGGAGGTCCTGTGGCTAGGTAGGAAGGGCCCATGCGAAGAAGCGCGCCTGCCTCCCCTGGATGGCGTGCAGCTCTCTACAGCTCACTCCACCAGGAACCTAGGCGTGATTCTGGACGCCTCCCTCACAATGGAGACCCAGATCACAAAGGTAGCGCGGCTGGCATTCTTCCATCTCCGCCAAGCCAAACTACTAGCGCCCTACCTGGCCCTGGAACACCCAGCCACAGTGATCCATGCAACGGTCACCTCTAGACTGGACTTTTGTAACTCGCTCTACGCAGGCCTGCCCTTAACACTGACCCGGAAACTACAACTAGTTCAAAATGCAGCAGCCAGGATCCTCACAGCAACACCGTGGAAGTCTCATATCCGGCCTATTCTCCACCAGCTGCAATGGTTACCAGTTGAATTCCGGATCAGACTAAAGGTTCTGGTAATTACCTTCAAGGCCAAACGCAGTCAGGGCCCAGTGTACCTGAGGGATCGCCTCCCTGCTTACGCCCCCAAAAAAGCCCTGAGCTCCACCGCCACCAACCGGCTAATGGTCCCTGGCCCTAAAGAAGTCCGCCTGGTTTCGACCAGGGCCAGAGCATTCTCTGTCCTGGCCCCCACCTGGTGGAACAAGCTCCCGGAGGAGATCAGGGCCCTGACGGAGCTTAAACAATTCCGCAGGGCCTGCGAAAGGGAGCTCTTCTGTCAGGCATTTAGTTGAGACCAGGCACAACCAACAGCGAACGAAGGGCCCCTGCACCCCGACCTCTCAGAACTCCACCAGAGGGCTCTGGACCTGTTTGTACCATTTACTATATCGTTGTTTACACTATTGTTACAACTACCTGTTATTAATATTATTGTATGGTTATTCATGTGTTATTGATAGTTTTATGTATCGTTCATATGTTCCATGTAAAGTGCTCTGAGCCTCCGGGGAGGGCAGTATATAAACAAACAAACAAATACGACAGGCAGCTCCCCCACAGGCAACTAGCTGAGTGAGTTTGTGCTGGTCACAGTGCTCTCAAACTTCTCTCAGCCTTACCTGCTTCACAAGATGTCTGTTGTGGGGAGAGGAAGGGGAGGCAATTGTAAGCCACTTGGAGTCTCCTTTAGGTATTGAAAAGCGGGGTACAACAACACTTCTCTTCTTCTTTGAGATCCAGCTTGGTGTAGTTATTAAGAGCAGCAGCCTCTAATCAGGAAGCTGTGTTTGATTTCCCTACTCCTCCACATGCAGCTAGCTAGCCTTGAACCAGTCACAGTTCTCCCAGAGCTCTCTCAGCCTCACCTACCTCTGTCAGGTGTCTGTTATGGGGAAAGGAAGTGGATGTAATTGTAAGCAATTTTATTTATTTATTTGTTTGTTTGTTTGTTTGTTTATATTTCTATACCGCCCATTTCTTTGCAGCTCTGAGACTCCTTTGAGTAAAAAGGTAGAGAACAAAAATACACTTCTCCTTCTCCTATAATGAGTACCTACCCTGACTAGGGCCTAGTCTGCACACAATAGATAATGCATTTTCAATGCACTTTAAAAGTAGATGTTCCTGTTCTGCACAGGAAAATCCAGCTGCCAAAGCACATAGAAAGTGCATTATCCCATGTGTGCAGACCAGGCCCTGGATAGCCCAGGCTGGCCTGATCTAATGAGATCTCAGCAGCTAAGCAGGAGTGACCCTGGTTAGGACTGGGACAGGAAATCACCAAGGAAGTCCAGGGTTGCTATACAACAGCAATGGCAAAACATCTCTGAGCATCTTTTGTCTTGAAAATCTCCCATGTAGCACCATCCAGCTCCCAGTGAATTCTTATGAGTAAAGGAGACCAAGCAATTCTTTCCAGATGCTGGATGGATGGGTTATGTCTCACACCATCACCTTACCTAATTCTTTTTGTTTACTTTGGAATTTGGCGAATTGCAAGAAATGTTGGTTTCAGCCTGGGGAAAAAATAGGAAAGCATCACATAGGGATGAAGTATTTCATAGCAATATAAGCTAATTAATGCGTTTAATCATTCTATGATCAAATTTGTGAAATGTCTTACCATCACACTGTTGACACAGTAATAGCTAGGTGCAAGCAATAATTATATATATTTTAACCACTAGTTTATGATGCTTGATTTGTACCTTGTTCATGGGTGCCATTTTAAACGTGTGTTCCCATGATAAAGAAAAACAGGGTAGGATTTCTCCCCCCACCCAACTGTTTCTGCTTTTAAGGGCCTCTGGTGCCATCTAGTGTCGGATGCTAAGGACTGCATGGTGGGCAGAAAACGGAATGCACCAGACACGACTGTTTCCATTTAGTCTTCAAGTTGCAGCCAATTTATGGCAACCCTGCAGGGTTTTCCAGGCAAGAGATGTTCAGAGGAGGTTTGCCATTGCTGGAGTCTACGGAGTATCCAAGATCTGATGAGAATGAGTTAGCCCGGGCTATCCAGGTCAGGACAAGAAACCATCTGCTGATGTACGAATTAACGCTTTAGCTGTGTGAGTTTTTTTTAAACCTGCTGTGAATTAAATTTTAGAATCATGGAGCTGGAAGGGACCTCCAGGATCAACTCCCTGCACAATGCAGGAAACTCACAACTACCTGTTCACACACAGTGGTCCCAATTTCATGGCCAGATGACCCCCCCCCTCAAGAAAACCAGACTCCCTGGCCAGCCTGGCCAGGAGGAAATTCACCTCCTGACCCCAAAGTGGCAACCAGCATTTCCATAGGCATGCAAGAAAGGGCCACAAGAGCCAAGCACTGAAACAGCCCTTCCTGCCCACCCACTCACAATCTGCCAAAGTTTACCATCTGCCTTGTTCAATAGCTTTTGCTGTTCTGGGGAATTTTCGCTTAAAAAAAAAAGGACATGTGTTCTTGCTTCAATACGATTCTCTGTAAAACGTCCTTGCCAGCAGCAGAGAGGAAATATGCTCAAGCCTTCATGTAAAATCTTTGATCTTACCTGACGTCATTCAGCTAGAGCCCTCTATATCATAAATTACAGAAGGAAGTAGCTACTCACAGGTAATCTGTTTGCAAGACTAGCTTTTGGACAGCACCTGAGACTAGGGCAGAGTCTGCACTTATTTCTTTATTCCATTGTCAATCCTGTTGAATTCAGATCATTTTGAATTCTCCCCCCCCCCTTCCCATTGAAACAGGAAAGTCTTCTGCACGTGGTTAGGGTAGTTCAGAAGGGGGGGGAGCCAAGCCTCTTTCTTTCTTTTCTTGAAGGTGGGGGAGAGGAGCCAGGCAGGGAGCCTCTTTTTTTCTTGGAGGGGGGGTGGAGAGGATCGAAAAAGCCAGAGGAGGGAAGAAAAATCCAGGACCGACAGAAGTTGAGAGAAATTAGGAGCTTCTCCTTTAAGGCAAGTTTGTCATATGACCAGGTGTGGCCTATCAGAGGTTCTCTACCACGGAGCTTGGTTTCCCAATCCCAATATTGAGCATTAAAAGCACTCAAAGATATCACACAATAAAGGTAGGGTCACTCCGGATCAATCCTTCTTGCTGCAGAAGGAAAATTTAAATCGCCCACAATCCAAATGGATATCGCATTTTGTGTAGAGGGCAGGGACTGAATCGATCCGTGGTTGGAATAAAAGCTCCGTGCAGTTTACACCTAGGGCTGTCAGACTTCCAGCGGATCCTGGAGATCTTACAGAATAACTACTGATTTCCTGATGATAGAGCTTAGTTCCCCTGAAGAAATCACTGCTTTGGAAGGTGTATGACATCATATCCTGATTGAGCTCCCCCTTTCCATCAGCATGAGAAGTTCCAGCTCTTCCTTCTTATTGCCCATGCTTCAGGCGTTAGTATAAAGGCATTTGAATCCTTTTACTTCTGGTTCCCTATGAGCTGGCCTTGCTGGTTGGGCTGCTCCCGATCGGTCTCCTTCCTTACACTCCCTATGTTGATCGTCTCCTTCCCCTTGTGGTTTCAGTTTAAAGCTCTCCTGATGAATCTCCCCAGGTTCCTGCCAAACACATTCTTCCCCAGCTTCAATAAGTGCAGTCCATCAGGCCTTCCTCAAGAAAGCCTATCCCATGGTCCCAGAAACCAAATGTCTCCTGCTCTCATTCCCTTCATGTTTGGTACTACAGTCCTTACAGCTGGTAATCAGGTTGAGACTCCTAGGTTTCTTTTCTGATAAGCTATGCCTACTACATATGGACACTCAGCAAATGGATGCCTCCTTTCATTATTATAGGTTGCATCGAATCCTTCATGGCAGACTCAATACGGGGTGGTTTGCCAGTGCCTTCCCCAGTCATTACTGTTTACCCCACAGCAACCTGGGTACTCATTTTACCGACCTTGGAAGGATGGAAGGCTGAGTCAACCTTGAGCCGGCTGCTGGGATTGAACTCCCAGCCTCATGGGCAAAGCTTTCAGACGGCTGCCTTACCACTCTGCTCCACAAGAGGCTCTTTACTGGTTCTGATTATGGTTTGTTTATTCACTAATAGCCTATCCCAAGGCTACTATAGATGCAGTAAAATTATACAGAATACATGAAATAAATGGTTCTTAGTTCTTGTTTATTCTTGTATAGGATCCAACCAGAACGGTATCTAGATATGTCCCGTTTTCAAATAATAATCTTCCTCAATGTTTGTCCTAAACATAAACGTTAACATCAACAATAGTTTACAATTAATTTAAAATATATCATTCTAAAGCTGCCTTCTCTCTTCTGATTAGTTAAACATAGAGAGGTGATAAGAGGCTGAAGGTTTGGCTGGTATTTTAAGGAGACTGGTGTTATGGGTGGGGAGGACAGATTTTCAGTATTGTCTCTGGTCTCCACCATAGTTCTGGCAGAATAGCTTTGTCTTGCAGTCCCTGCAATCCTGGATCCCACAGGGCCCTGAACTCACTGGGAAGAGCATTCCCCCAGGCCAGGGCCAAGGCCAAAAAGACCCTGGCCCTGATTGAGGCCATTTTAACACTTTTGGGGCAGTGGACCTTGAGCAAATTTTTCTCACTACGTCTTCGTTTCATGGGGGGTATAGGAAAGGGGGCGGTTCTGCAGGTACGAAGGTCCCAGGCTGTCTACATCTTTAACGGTGATCACCAAAGCCTTGAACCTGGTTTGGACATCAATCTGGAGCCAGTGAAGCTGGGAGAGGACAAGTGAAATATGCACTCTCCACTGGGTCCCAGTAAGGACCTGTGGAGATGCATTCTGGACCGGTTGAAGCTTCTGGAGTAGTTTCAAGGGCAGCCCTAAATAGGGTAAATTGCAGTAATCCAGTCTAGAGGTGACTGTTGCATGGATCACTTTGGCTAGCTCAGATACCAATAGGTAAAGTGCTGGTTGCCATGCCTGGTAGAGATGATGAAGAAGAAGAAGAGTTGGTTCTTATATGCCACTTTTCCTTACCCAAAGGAGGCTCAAAGCGGCTTACAGTCGCCTTCCTATTCCTCTCCCCACAACAGACACCCTGTAGGGTGGGTGAGGCTGAGAAAGCGCTGATATCACTGCCCGGTCAGAACAGTTTTATCAGTGCCGTGGTGAGCCCAAGGTCACCCAGCTGGTTGCATGTGGGGGAGCGCAGAATCGAACCCAGCATGCCAGATTAGAAGTCCGTACTCCTAACCACTACATCAAACTGGCTCTGATAGATTGCCTGGGTGGCCACATTCATAACCTGGGTCTCCATAGATAGAGAGAAGTCTAGGATCATGCCCAGGCTCCTGATGGTGGTGGAAGAAGTTAGTTGGAGTCTGTCAAGAGCTACCTTGCCTGGGGCACACCAATCAAGCCGCCAGACAACTGACCAACTGGATATGTCTTTCTGCATCCCATTTAGAATCAGAATCATCTTAACACAAGCCCGCGGCGCCATGGGCGCCGCGGACTAAATAAGACAGTAAGCCCTCGGAAGGCGGGATGTGTCCAGGATGAGGAAGGGTGCCGATTGGCCCCTTCCTCCGGACAGACTATCGGAGGGACCAATCAGCAGGCACTTCACGCCTGCCGATTGGTCCCTCCGATTCCCCGCCCGAGCAACTGCGAGCCGCGCACAGCGTGGCTCGCAGTTGCTCCTTGGCCGGCGACCTGACACATCAGGAGGCGCAAAGCGCCTCCGACGTGTCAGGCCGCCGCCAAGGGAGCCCCCCCCCCGCCAGCCTCAATAAAGACACCGGGAGAAGGAATCAGGGCCGGGCTGCGCAATCGCGCGGCCGCGGCCCGATGCGGGGCGTGGCCCGACGCGCGGCCGCAGCCCGACGTGCAGCCGTGGTCCGTGCGGCCATGGTCCGTGCGGGCCCGGGCCGCAGGCTTGGGCCGATGTGCAGGCATGGTCCGTGTGGCCGCGCCCCGATGCCCTGCGGGAAGAAGTAGAGGCAGCGCAGAGCGCCGCTGCCAGATCGCCGGCCTTGCGGGCCCCCGCCAGCCTCCACGAAGACACGGACGAAAACAAAAATGGCCGCCGGAGAGAACACGCTGCCAAGGAGCCGCCCGCCCTCGCAAAAGGCCTCTAACTGGTAAGCCACCTTTACTCACCCTACCTTCACCAGTCCCTCGCTCTGCCCCCGCCTGCTAGCGCCCATTGTATTTGTTGTACAATGGGCTTTATTACTAGTAGAATAATAGAGTTGGAAGGTGCCATACAGGACATCTAGTCCAACCCTCTGCTCAACGCAGGATCAGCCCAAAGCATCCTAAAGCATCCAAGGAAAGTGTGTATCCAACCTTTGCTTGAAGACTGCCAGTGAAGGGGAGCTCACCACCTCCTTAGGCAGCCTATTCCACTGCTGAACTACTCTGACTGTGAAAATTTTTTTCCTGATATCTAGCCTATATCGTTGTAAACCCAATACTGCGCATTCTTTGCAGCCAACAGAAACAGCATCCTGCCCTCCTCCAAATGGCAACCTTTCAAATACTTAAAGAGGGCTATCATGTCCCCTCTCAATCTCCTTTTCTCCAGGCTGAACGTTCCTAAGTCCCTCAACCTATCTTCATAGGGCTTGGTCCCTTGGCCCTAGATCATCCTCGTCACTCTCCTCTGTACCCTTTCAATTTTATCTATGTCCTTCTTGAAGTGAGGCCTCCAGAACTGCACACAGTACTCCAGGTATGGTCTGACCAGTGCTGTATACAATGGGACTATGACATCTTGTGATTTTGATGTGATACCCCTGTTGATACAGCCCAAAATGGCATTTGCCTTTTTTACCGCTGCATCACACTGCCTGCTCATGTTTAGTTTACAATCCACAAGTACCCCAAGGTCTCGTTCACACACAGTGTTACCTAGAAGCGTATCCCCCATCCAGTAGGCATGCTTTTTATTTTTCTGATCCAGATGCAGAACTTTAGACTTATCTTTATTAAATTGCATCTTGTTCTCATTTGCCCATTTTTCATTTGTGTTTAGATCTCGTTGAACTCTGTCTCTATCTACTGGAGTATTTACCAGTCCTCCCCATTTGGTGTCATCTGCAAACTTGATGACAAAGGAAATCCAGAAATGATCCATGCATTGCAGAATCTACTTCTACATAATGTGAGGTAGTGATATCCTGATTTAAAATGTGCTTACTCCTCTGTAAATTATACGCTGCCGAGCTATTAACCTGATGTATTAGAAACTTGTCATACTTTGGGAGCTATCTGTGTTGTCCTAAGCAGGGCCACACTCGTCTGGGTTCATTAATGTCATTGGGTTTAGTAGGGTGTAACTCTGTGTAGGATAGCATGGTGCAGTGGTAGTAGCCTCTAATCTGGAGAACTGGGGTTTATTCCCCATTCCTCCACATGCATTTCTCTAGGTGACCTTGGGCTAGTCACAGTTTTCTTAGGCTTCTTCTTGCAGAGTAGTTCTCTTAGAGCTCTCTCAGCCCCACCTACCTCATAGGGTGCCTGTTGCAGGGAGAGAAAGGGAGAGGTGTTTGTAAGTCACTTTGGGACTCCTTCGGTTAGTGAAAAGAAGAAGCTCTTTTTCTATAATTTCATGTGAGCCTCTTGTCCTTTTCCTGGAAGATCTGAGCAAAAATGCTTATATTCCACCCAATAAGAATAATAAAGGCATCTGAAAGGTTTGCAGTTAATTAGGGCCCAGGGTTCTAAATTGGCCTTCAGGAGGATTGTCATCTTCTTCAGAGGCTGTTATGCTTGATGGAGAAGCTGTCAGATTTACTGCATCAAGAGAGAAGACTGCAAATTAGTTTCAAGGGAATCTTGACAAGGCTTTGAAAAAGGACCCTGCAGAATTTTGCCAAATATGTCTAGAAAATGAAGATCATATCTTAAATTAGAACCAGCACTGCACTCTGGATGATATCCTTTTTCAAGCAAGTTCCAGAGACATTCGTTGTCTTGGCATTATGTAACACAGTTAGAGGTGCCAACCTCCATGGTGAGGCCTGGAGACGTCCTAGAATTACAGCTCCACTGTGCTCTGCTGTGGCCCCTCCCCAAATCCCTCCTTCCCCAGCCTCTGCCCACCTAAATCTCCAGGAATTCTTCAACCCAAAGCTGGCATCCCTAAATACAGTCCTGATACATCAGATAGGACCATAAGCATTTGATAGCTTTTTCGATATTAAAAGGAGTAGTTTCAAGTGTCAGGCTAGGATCCAGGAAAAGGAGGTTTGAATTGCAACACTCCCAAAATCTCCAGATAGTGTATTTCTCAACCTGGAGCAGGCCACCCTTCCAGCTATAAACACATTCCCTAGATCTGCCCTTCCTGGCCCATTTCTACCTGGCTGATTGCTGGGGTTGCCAACTCCAGGTTGGGAAAACCTGGAGGTAGAACAGGATGAGGATTGGGGAGGAGAAGGACTTCAGGGAAGTCTTCAAAAGCAGCTATTTTCTCCAGGTGAACGGATCTCCATCCCTGGAGATCAATTTCAGTTGCAGGAGTTTTCCAGCAACCATGTGGAGGTTTCTAACCCAATATTTACAATCACAGAAGTGAGCTTATCTGGCAGAAAAAGCAGTTGGGCAGAAATGCCGCAGGTGTGAGGTTCTCTTGGTTACTCCCAATAAGCAGACGTAATTGAAGGAAAATCTCTTTATTGAAAGAATAGTGAACTGTTCAGCACAGAGCTCTTGCAAAGATCTTGCTTCTATAGCCCCCTTATCTCCCCTCAACCCCATGGCTTTAGTGCAAAGGCATTTCCATGACCAAAGGACAGATGCAGGTACCAGCAAAGTCCCAGACAGGGTAGGAAAGATGGTCATTCCTACAGCTTCAAACATATGACCTCTCCATAAAACCCCGGGCCAGCTAGCTAGCCCTTTCTGCTTTTGGGGCTGATCTTTGAAGAAGAGGTGTAATTCGAGGATCTCTAGGCCCCACCTGGAGGTTGGCTACCCCTGGGTTGGAAATATTCCTCGAATTTTGGAGGTGGAACTTCAAAATCGTACAATGCCTCAGTCCAGTCTTTGAGGAGGTCGCGGGTGTGCTTCTGGGCCCGGGGGGAGGGGAGGGGGAGAAGGAATCCTTCCCCCCAGCCCCAAAAGCACACCTTGCACCCATTGTATTTACAAGTACAACGGGCTTAGTAAGCAATAATTTGTATAACTATAAATTGGCAATCTAATAATAACTATCTCCTATTTTTCATCCCATATGGAGACGAATTCATCTCCTTCAAGTGGGGTGTTGGAGGGGTTTCTGCCAATGAATGTTACCTCAAAAGGATTTCCAGTGAGGAGGCCAACGCCTCATGATGCCATTGCCTGGCCTCAGGCATAGGCCTGGAGGAAGAGCTTAGTTTTGCAGGCCCTCTGGAATTGCTTGCAATCCCAGAGGGCCCTGATCTCTTCAAGCAGAGTGTTTCATAAGGCCACAGCCAGGGACAAAAAAGTCCTGTCCCTGGTGGAGGCCAGTTTAATCTTTCTGGGGTTGGAGACCCTGATCAGATTTAAACTGTGTTTTCTTAAAGTCCTTTGCGGCTGCAGGGGAGGAAGCAGTCTGGAAGATATAAGGGTCCTATACATCTTAGGGCCTTGAACATCAGAGTCAAAACCTTGAATCTGATTCATTTTCCAATCTGGATCCAGTGCCATTGGAAGAGTGCTGGTGTAATATGTACTTTCCATGGGGCTCTTGTAAAGAACCAAACAGCTGCATTTGGACCAGCTGGTGTTTCCAGAGCAGTCTCAGAGTGCATTGCAGTAGTCAAATCTGGAGGCAACTGTTGCATGGATCACACTTGTACTTATCACATCTAATTTGGCCATGAAAACGTCATGGTTGTTTCCTCTGCCTATGTCTCCCCCACCCCCACGGGCCTCATTGCAGATGGATTCTTCCTGTCTTTTAAATTATGTATCTTAAGTCCTATCCACATGCATTCAGCTGTTCTTAGTGGAAAGATTAGATTTTCTGTGCTTCAAGGAGCAGATATTCTTTATATAAACCATTTCCGCATGAAGGGCTAAAATGTGAGCAGCCTTCTGCTTGCAAACGCAGGATGGTAAACCTCACGTTTGTAGCCCTCCTCACAGGGAGACCCCTCCCGCATTTTCTTTCTGTCCTATTGTGGCTTTTTGCCTCCCAACGAGGCTGCAAGAAAAAACAAGCATAACTCCCCCCCCCCAGCTCCTTGGCTTGTCAATCAGAGCAAGCCACCAATCACAGCACAGCAGTTCTCTCATGGACTGAAACTTTCTTCCCCTCCCTCAAGCCCCAAAATTTATTGCTATGCGGTAATGCTATGGAGAAACACCAGAATGATATAGCATCCTTTTTTGGAGATTCACATTTTTTTGATTTTATGTTTGGGTAGATTTTTGAGAGGCTGTACCTGGGAAGTTTCTTACTGCGGGGGGGGGGGGGGGAGAGGGAGCCGCGGCCCGGTGGTTGGGGATCACCGCTGTACATGACACTATGGCACCTGACACCTCGTTTGGTGCCCACCAGGTGTTTCCAGAAGGTGGGTGGTACCAGATAGAGCTTTTGCCCAGCAAGGCTTCTAACTGGCTGTGCAGATTTCTTAAAATGTTGGTTTTGTGGCAGCTACCACCACTGGCACCAGGATCTTCACTTTATGACTTGAACGTAAACTGCGGCAACCATTTTGTGGCTGGCTTCACCTACTCCAGCAGGTATTTTGAGGCTGTGTTAGAATTCCAGAGGTCCTTGTAAGCTCAACAGGATTGGAGACTGCTGATTATGAGGATAGAAACCAATATTTTGGATACATAGTTTAAACCACTGGGGAGGGGGAGGGTTCCATTTCTACTTAAAGTATACTCATAAATAATTCTGGGAGTCCAAAAAGAACAGCAGGGGGTTCTGTTACTTAACATAGGAGAATCAGATTATAATGGAGAATTCCAGACAGTTTCTTTATTCCTCCCTGCTGTGTTATATTTATTTTTTAATCTCACTGCAGAATGCATTATTTGATTCTAAGTCGGTGTATTTAGTTACTGACACAAATTAAGATGATTCTCTGCAGTATCATGACTTATGAGACCCTGTTTCTTCAGGGGGGGGAAACAGTCTCTTAAGGTCCAAGAATTATTCCCCACCATCATAAAATCAGATAAAAATCAAATAAGAGGAATTGAGTTTCAATATGTGTGGTGAAATCTGTGAAAATCTGAAAGTCTTTAGTTTGAGCCTGTTTCCACTCCATATCCTAAAGAAGCGTGATGATAACAAAAATCTTAAATCCTTAACAGAGACGTTGGCAGTCCAGGAGAACAGAGACAGCTTGGAGGAAGTGAACACAGGACTCACAGCTGTGCTGATCTCTCATGCAGAATTTCCTCTTAGGAACTGCTTCTTAGGTTACTCTGGGTCCCCAAATGACCCTTTAATACAAGCCACTAAGGGAGAAAACTGTTTACTCTGCATAAAAAGTGGCTGAGACTTATCAGAGGCACTCATTGATGCCTGTGGAGGGCTGGTTGGAGGCAGACGCGACCACCACAGCAGCCTGTGGGCCAGCTGCACTGCCAGCACACAATTTGCATGATGTCATGATGGGCCAGGACCCTCAGTGCCTATAAAAGGCACCAGATGTGCAGCTCCCGGGCCTCTTGCCCAGGACGCCGTGGAGAGCAGCTTGCTCTTCGCTGTGGTGGAGGACAGGTGGGAGGCTTGTTCTGCCCCCCCACCCATGCCTCACCACAGGTGGGGTTTGATGGCCTCCTGGGGGCAGGAGCCGGGGGATCCCTCAGGGTTGCACGGGGGCTTTGGGGGGTAGCAGGGCTCACAGGGCTTGTACCGCTTCCCCCTTTCCCAGCAACAGTCACGTGTTGCACTGGGCCATGGTGGGGCCTGTGCAACATGTGCCCCCCTTTTCTTCTGCCAGCTGCAAGGTGTCAGGGGGGGAGGGATTTAGGTTAGGGATTTCGCTTGGGGTTAGAGCCCTGGGTCAGAGCACTGCGCCCTCTTGAACAGAGTTATGGCCTTGGGAGCTGGTAGGTTTCGCAGGGCTTATGCTGTCTCCCCCCCCCCCCATTTGCTCAACAGCTGTCTGGACTGCGCCTGTGTGACATGAGCTCAATGGAAGTCACTTGCTAGGGAGCGCTGAATGCCTCAGGAGAGGCGGGCTCCTGGCGGCCAGATGCGGGTTAGTTGGAAGGTGGCCCAGCTAAGGGCAGCAGCTGGGAGGGCAGATGGCTTGGATGCATAGAAATCAGGCTCACAGAGATCCTCCTCCCCTCCCTTGCACATGAGGTTTCTGGGGACAGCAAGGGGCTTCTCTCTGGGGGTGAGTGTGGGCTGGATGCCCCCCTTTTCTGCAGCTGAATGAAGCCAGGGGTGGGGGACTGGAAGCTTGGCATGGCAGCAAAGAGCATGACTCGGCAGCCACTGGGTGCCACCCCCATTGCTGGACCCTCTTGGGCAAATTTTGTCTGCATGGGCAGCTGGACCCCGCCTCCCAAGTTTACAAGAGCCTGGATCGCTGGGAGCTATGGGGGGCCATGGCGTGGGCTGTCTGGAAGCACAAGGGTAGGTCTCTGCTGCCCAGGGCCCATGTGGAGTTACGTTTCATATCGGGTGCAGGAATAATTAATTTTTGAGGGCAGCTACATGAGCCCTTGTGGGCAAGCCTTCCAAGGGCTTCTTATTGGGCCAGGAAGATGGGGTGGTTGGGTGTGCTCACAGCTACCTGGTAAGCTGGGGTTCCCTACCTGCTCTTCTACACATACAACCAGCTGGGTCACACTGGGCTTGCCAGAGCACTGAATGGTTCCCCTAGCAGTACTATCGGGGCTCTCTCAGCCTCACCTACCATACAGGGTAATTGTTGTGGGGAGAGGAAGGCAATTGGGAGCCGCTGTTGGGGAAAAGTGGCATATAAAGCCCATCTCTTCTCCGCAGCATCATTAAGCATTCAGAGCAGTTGGCAAGTCCATGGCAGGCCTGGTCATTGGAGGTAGATCTCCAAGATTTCAGCTCAATATCAAAGCAACCAATGCATGGGGGGGTCACATTTTGCCAAAGTGGGCAAGTTGAGTGGGCCTTGGCCCCAGCTGGCACTGGGATGAGAAACAAATGGCTTCACTGGAGCATAGAGTTGGTTGGGACCTCCAGGGCTTCTAGTTCTTCTGCTATAGAACTGCAACAGCATGGACAAAAGGCTTGGGGTGGCAGGCATGCCACTGGCCTCACTATTGGCGTGGCATGTGGCATTTGGGGTGAGGGGCTCTGCAGCAGCCTAACAGTTTCAGGTTAGCACTGTAGTAGTGTCTGTTCAGGTTGGTCTATAGTGAAAAAACCTGCCCCCCCCAATTTGGGCAGGGGTGCTGGGCAGAGCATCTGCTTGGCATACAGCAGATCCCAAGCATCCTGAGCATCTCTAGAAGTGGGCAGGAGGAGAGGTGGAACGAGCTCCCAGAGGAGATCAGGGCCCTGATGGAACCCAAACAGTTCTGCAGGGCCTGCAGAATGGAGCTCCTCCACCAGGCATTTGGTTGAGGTTGACCTGGACCATCGCTTCCAATTGGCCCTCAGCCCCCCCCACACACACACACTCCTATTATGACCGCCACTAATCTGCCTAATGCACTGGGTCCCAGTAAGAGTTGAGCTGACCAGTGTGAGAATCTTTGTATCTTTAGGAAGTAGGTGGGTGAGAGTGGAATATACCTTCTGCTCCTTCACTTATTGGCATATAGAATAACTGTGGCTTGCCCTTTGCAAATAAAGATCAATGTGCAACCCTATTTATGGCTATTATTCCCCATTGATTATTTTATTCACACTGTGAATGAGGAATGTATCTCTCTAGTTCTGAAAAAGAACAAAGATTCAGGGTCTAGTTTCCTCATCAAGATTCCCTTGCTTTGCAAGTTCCAAATCTTTTTCATCCAGACATGTTCCGCTTCTATAACTCTTTTAAAGCAAAGGCCTTTCATTTTGTAATTACTACACAGTTAACATTTCCATTGGGAGGATTTTATTATACTAATGTGGTGGATCTACAAGCTTGATTATAATTACACTCTGGCTTCAATTACATGTAGAGTAGTTCCACTCAGAAAGAGAATATTGCCTAGTTTTCTCACTATCCAATATGCAAGAAGCTTAACTGTCTTTTGTTCAAGGCCATTTAACATTTTGATTCTACGTTTTGCTCCGAAATCTACCACATAAGCAACAGAAGCTAAAATACTGATGCTGTGGACCAGAAATGCTTCATTTGGTCCTTGATCCTTGTGAGCATGAGGTCCTTTGTTTCCTACAGCTTGCAGGAGGTTGTAATGAAAGATAAAAGCTGAGACTTGGAATGTCTAGGGCAGCCCTTCTCAAGCATTGATAAACCCCCAAAACATTCTTTGGGCTTTGAAAAACCCCAGAGGTGGCCAAATTGTGAAGAATAGGGTTGGGAAGCATAGCCTGCCTGGGGCCCCTCCCCTTCCCACTCCCTCCAAGCCCTTCATAGGCCACTTTGGTAAGGAGTGATAGGTCAACATGACCATATGGCCATATCTTCTGATAATGTTTAACAAATTTATATATATATATATGATGTTTGATTTTCTTTGTCACTTTCTAGTTGCAAAAAAAGAATCTCCTGTTAAATCTCTCACAACGGGAGAATTCCCGGAGGGATTGAAAGAGGCTGTGGTACGCCCACTGCTGAAAAAAACATCTCTAGATCCGCGAGAGCCTAACAATCACAGACCCGTCTCGCATTTAGCGTTTCTGGGGAAGTTGATTGAAAGGGCAGTTGAAACCAACTGACGGAATACCTGGAAGAAGCTTCGGTCCTAGACCCATCCCAGTCAGGTTTCCGGCCTGGCCATGGGGTAAAGACAGCGCTAGTTGCCCTGATGGATGACCTCTGTCACCAGTTGGACCGAGGCGGGTCGGCACTGCTGATATTACTAGACCTCTCAGCAGCGTTCGACACAGTCGATCATGAGCTACTAGCTCGCCGCCTCATTAATGCGGGAATACGAGGAACAGCCCTTCAATGGCTGATCTCCTTCCTCAAGGAACGTTGACAGAGGGTAGCAATAGGAGAAAGAACATCAGACCGCCGACAACTTACTTGTGGAGTCCCACAAGGAGCGGTCCTCTCTCCTATCCTATTCAACATCTTTATGCGCCTTCTTGCACAACTGGTATGGAAGTTTGGACTGGGTTGCCATCAATATGCAGATGACACCCAGCTCCTCCTCCTGATGGATGGCCGCCCTCTCTCCCCCAGAAGCATTAGCCAGCTGCCTAGAAGCAGTGAAGAGATGGCTCAAGCAGAGTCGTCTGAAGCTCAATCCTTCAAAGACGGAGGTCCTGTGGCTGGGTAGGAAGGGCCCATGTGAGGAAGTGTGCCTGTCTGTCCTGGATGGTGTGCAGCTCTCTATGGCTCACTCCGCCAGGAACCTAGGCGTGATTCTGGACACTTCCCTCACAATGGAAGCCCAGATCACAAAGGTAGCGCAGCTGGCATTCTACCACCTCCGCCAAGCCAAGCTACTAGCGCCCTACCTGGCCCCAGAACACCTAGCCACAGTGATCCATGTGACGGTCACCTCTAGACTGGACTTTTGTAACTCGCTCTACGCAGGCATGCCCTTAGTCTTCACCCGGAAGCTACAGCTGGTTCAAAATGCAGCAGCCAGGATCCTCACTGCAACACTGTGGAGGTCCGACATCCAGTCCATTCTCCATCAACTGCAGTGGTTGCCAGTTGAATTCCGGATCAGACTAAAGGTTCGTATGCGGTCAGGGCCCAGTGTACCTGAGGGATCGCCTCCCTGCCTACGCCCCCAAAAGAGTCCTGCGCTCCACTGCTACCAATCAGCTAAAGGTCCCTGGCCCTAAAGAAGTCTGCCTGGTCTCAACCAGGGCCAGAGCATTCTCTGTTCTGGCCCCCACCTGGTGGAATGAGCTCCTGGAGAAGATGAGGGCCCTGACAGAGCTTAAACAGTTCCGCAGGGCCTGCAAGGAGGAGCTTTTCCGCCAGGCATTTGGTTGAGACTAGATATATATAACAACAGCGACCAAAGGGCCCCTGCTCCCCGCCCCCCTCAGAACACCACCTATACACTCTGGACCCGTTTGTATGTTGAACCGTGGTATTGTTTATTGGTTATACAATTATAATATTATATGTTTACAATTATCAGTTATTATTGCACGGTTACCCAAATGTTTTATAAGACTGTTCCATGTATTGTTCTTGTGTTATTATGTAAACGGCCCTGAGCCCCCGGGGAGGGCAGTATATAAATATAATTAATTAATTAATTAATTAATTAATTAATTAATTAATACTTTGGCACTCTTTAAAGCTTTGACTTTGCAAAGCTTGGTTCTCTGGCTGCATTCTCTGCTTGGCTCTCTCTCATACATGCTCTTAGGATGGTGGGATCACCATCTCTCTCTCCCCCCCAAGATGGTGGAAGCAAGATGGTGGTAGCAAGACGGTGGGAGCTTGGGACCCTGGACAGTCTTTCTTGGCAAGGCGGGAAGTGGCTGGGTGGGGGAGGTTTGAACCACCATACAGGGATCTGCGGCAGCCTATATCACAATCGTTATTGCAGAAGATTTGGGGGATGCTGAATTTGGTATGCCACAATCTGTATGAGGCGACACTGTTTGCAGCCCCTTTGGCTTTTTATGGGGCTTTTCGGAGTGGAGAGCTGTTAGCCCCCTCCAGGGCAGGGGGGGGAGGATCCCCATTGAGGAGAGATGATGTGGCTGTTAAGAGTGACACGGTGAGGAACTGGATGTGTAAATCCAAGACCGATCAAAGGGGAAAAGGGGTGACCATCTGGTTGCAAAGGTCTGAGCACAGTGCACCATGCCCAGTAAGGAGCCTGCAGGCTTTTATAGCAAACCGCCCGGCAGTCCCAGGGGCACTGTTTATACATGAAGACAGATCATACTTATCAAGGTACCAATTCGTGGCCATATTGAGGGCTTGCTTGCAAGGGTTGGGTCACGATGCAGCCTGCTACGGGAACCATTTGTTTAGGATTGGGGCAGCCACACAGGCTTTTAGGGAAGGGGCGACGGACTCACAGATCATGAGATTGGGGCGATGGAGGTCCAAGGCATTTAAGATTTATGTGAGACCGGATCTGGATTGTTGTTGTTGTTGTTATGTGCGAAGTCGTGTCCGACCCATCGCGACCCCATGGACAATGACCCTCCAGGCCTTCCTGTCCTCTACCATTCCCCAGAGTCCATTTAAGTTTGCACCTACTGCTTCAGTGACTCCATCCAGCCACCTCATTCTCTGTCGTCCCCTTCTTCTTTTGCCCTCGATCGCTCCCAGCATTAGGCTCTTCTCCAGGGAGTCCTTCCTTCTCATGAGGTGGCCAAAATATTTGAGTTTCATCTTCAGGATCTGGCCTTCTAAAGAGCAGTCAGGGCTGATCTCCTCTAGGACTGACCGGTTTGTTCACCTTGCAGTCCAAGGGACTCGCAAGAGTCTTCTCCAGCACCAGACTTCAAAAGCCTCAATTCTTTGACGCTCGGCCTTCCTTATGGTCCAACTTTCGCAGCCATACATTGCAACTGGGAAGACCATAGCCTTGACTAAACGCACTTTTGTTGGCAGGGTGATGTCTCTGCTTTTTAGGATGCTGTCTAGATTTGCCATAGCTTTCCTCCCCAGGAGCAAGCGTCTTTTAATTTCTTTGCTGCAGTCCCCATCTGCAGTGATCTTGGAGCCCAGGAAAATAAATGTCACTATCTCCATTTCTTCCCCATCTATTTGCCAGGAATTGAGAGGGCCGGATGCCATGATCTTTGTTTTCTTGATGTTGAGTTTCAAGCCAACTTTTGCACTCTCCTCCTTCATCAACAGGCTCTTTAGTTCCTCTTCACTTTCTGCCATTAGAGTGGTATCATCTGCATATCTGAGGTTGTTGATATTTCTCCCTGCAATCTTGATCCCAATTTGTGACTCCTCTAATCCCGCATTTCTCATGATGTGCTCTGCATACAAGTTAAATAGGCAAGGCGACAGTATACAGCCTTGCCGAACTCCTTTCTCAATTTTGAACCAGTCAGTGATTCCATGTTCAGTTCTCACTGTTGCTTCTTGACCTGCATATAAATTTCTCAAGAGACAAATAAGATGCTCTGGTATTCCCATCTCTTTAAGAACTTGCCACAATTTGTTGTGCTCCACACAATCAAAGGCTTTAGCATAGTCAATGAAGCAGAAGTAGACGTTCTTCTGGTACTCCCTAGCTTTCTCCATGATCCAGCGTATGTTGGCAATTTGATCTCTAGTTCCTCTGCCTCTTCGAAATCCTGCCTGTACTTCTGGAAGTTCTCGGTCCACATATTGCTGGAGCCTAGCTTGTAGGATTTTGAGCATAACTTTGCTAGCATGAGAAATTAGTGCAATGGTGCGGTAGTTTGAACATTCTTTGGCATTGCCCTTCTTTGGGATTGGAATGTAAACTGACCTTTTCCAATCCTGTGGCCATTGTTGAGTTTTCCAAATTTGCTGGCATATTGAGTGTAGCACTTTTACTGCATCGTCCTTTAAGATTTTGAATAGTTCAACTGGAATGCTGTCACTACCACTAGCTTTATTGTTGCTCAGACTTCCTAAGGCCCATCTGACTTCACATTCCAGGATGTCTGGCTCCAAGTCAGTAACTACCCCATTGTGGTCATCAGGGATGTTAAGCTTGCTCTTGTGTAGTTCTTCTGTATAATTTTGCCACCTTTGTTTAATCTCTTCTGCTTCTGTGAGGTCCCTACCATTTTGGTCCCTTATCATACCCATCTTTGCATGAAACGTTCTCTTCATATCTCCAATTTTCTTTAAAAGATCTCTGGTCTTCCCGATTCTATTGTTTTCTTCTATTTGTTTGCACTGTTCATTTAAGAAGGCATTCTTATCTCTTCTAGCTTTTCTCTGGAATTCTGCATTCAATTGGGTGTATCTTTCTCTTTCTCCCTTGCCTTTCACTTCCCTTCTCTCCTTAGCTATTTGTAAAGCTTCCTCAGACAGCCATTTTGATTTCTTGCATTTCTTTTTCTTTGGGATGGTTTTAGTTGCTACCTCTTGTACAATGTTGCGAACCTCCGTCCATAGTTCTTCAGGCACTCTGTCTATCAGATCTAATTCCTTAAATCTATTTGTCACCTCCACTGTGTATTCGTCGGGGATATGATTTAGTTCATACCTGAGTGGCCTAGTGCTTTTCCCTACTTTCTTCAATTTAAGCCTAAATTTTGCAACAAGAAGCTCATGATCTGAACCACAATCAGCTCCTGGTCTTGTTTTTATTGACTGGATAGAACTTTTCCATCTTTGGCTGCAGAGCACATAGTCAATCTGATTAGTGTGTTGACCGTCTGGTGATGTCCATGTGTAGAGTCGTCTCTTGGGTTGCTGGAAAAGAGTGTTTGCTATGACCATTGTATTCTCTTGACAAAATTCTACCAGCCTGTGCCCTGCTTCATTTTGTACTCCAAGGCCAAACTTGCCTGTTATCCCGGTTATCTTTTGGCTTCTTACTTTAGCATTCCAATCCCCCATGATGATAAGCACATCATTTTTGGGCGTTGCTTCTAGAAGGTGTTGTAGGGCTTCATAGAACTGATCAACTTCATCCTCTTCAGCAGCAGTGGTTGGGGCATAGACCTGGATCACTGTGATGTTGAATGGTTTGCCTTGGATTTGAATTGAGATCATTCTGTCATTTTGGGGATTGTATCCCAAGACTGCTTTTCCTTCTCTCTTATTGATTATGAAGGCTACTCCATTTCTTCTGCGAGATTCTTGTCCACAGTAGTATACCTGATGGTCATCTGAATTAAATTCACCCATTCCTGTCCATTTTAGTTCACTGATTCCTAAAATGTCGATGTTCAGTCTTCTCGTTTCTTGTTTAACCACGTCCAGCTTGCCTTGATTCATGGATCTGACGTTCCAGGTTCCTATGGAATAAAAATCTTTACAGCATCGGACTGTCTTTTTGTCACCAGTTACTTCCACAACTGAGCGTCCTTTCGGCTTTGGCCCAGCCGCTTCATTCATTCTGGTGCTACTTGTACTAGCCATCTGCTCATCCCCAGTAGCATATTGGACACCTTCCGACCTGAGGGGCTCATCTTCCAGCGTCATATCGTTATGCCTATTGGAACTGTCCATAGAGTTTTCATGGCAAAGATACTGGAGTGGTTTGCCATTTCCTTCTCCAGTGGATCACCTTTTGTCAGAGCTCTCAGCTATGACCTGTCCGTCTTGGGTGGCCCTGCACGGCATAGCTCATAGCTTCACTGAACTACGCAAGCCCCCTTGCCACAACAAGGCAGCGATCCTTGAAGGGGGCGGATCTGGATACTAATTGTTAATTTGTTTTGAAGCAGGTCCAAAACGGCTTTCGGTGTATGTTTATGGCCACAGCTATGTGCAACAGGCTGGAGTATATGCAAGCAGCTCTGGATGGGGACCCGACCTGGGCCTGGGAGATCGTCTTAACATCTCTTGGATCGGTCACAGAGAGATGTGGTGGCCTGCTCTACTGGACAAAGTTGCTGATGAAGTACATACCAGAGGTCCTCCTGCAGCACTGATCATACATTTGGGGGGCTATGATTTGCCACGGACCAAGCGAGTAAGGTTGAAATCTTCCATCTTGTTGGATTTGAATGTGCTGCGACAGAGACTGCCTGGGACTACCTTGATTTGGTCAAGCATAGTAGAGCGGTGGTCCTGTCGAGGGGCATTGGCAGCATCAAGTGTGAATACATCTGTGCAGAAGATCAATGCCACAGTCAAGGCATGATTGCTCCGATCTGGGGGCCTAGTGGCACAGCATGGGGACATTGATGTTTCGCTCGAGCCGCTGTATAGAAGCAACGGGATCCATTTGTCCAATTGGGGGTTTGATGTTTGGTTACATAGCATTACAGCGACATTGTTGGAGTGGTTAGTTGGGGTAGTGTTGGTGGTAAAAGGGCCAGAGGGTCCTGTTCTGGTGGCAGGGGACAAGGAAAAGGAACCTGAACAGGTATGAAGAGAGAAAGGGAAACAATGGGTCTTCCCTGATTGGGCGGCCTTGTAAGAGGCAATTGAATTGAATGTGGCCAACCTGGATGGGTAGGTCCAAAACATTCAATGTTAGGTAGGCTGGAATGGGCGGAAGGAGGTCCACGCTTCCCAGTGCATTCCAGCTACCTTGGTGTAAGCAAGCTCGATGGCAAGGGGTCCCGGGGCCCAGCAAGGGTCTGGGACAGGATACCCAGGGCGCCATTGGAGCTGTTTATGGGTCGGCTGACCCTAGGGGGGTTCAGGTTCCCGATTTCCTTGTTAGCCAACACATGTTAATGGTTAAAATAAAGCTGTGGTCTGTTTGCCAGTTTGATCAATGTTGTGAGTGTCATCTTTGAGCCCAACTGCCTGCCTGCAAGTTAATGTTGTTGTTGGCGACTTTAATGTTCCTATCCTTTCAAAGAAAATGAATTTAAAGAGAGTTCTTTCACTCTTAGCATAGTTAGTTGGTGCCTCTTGTTGCTTCCAATCTACACAATTGCTACTTTCAGTACAAAAGTGTTCAAGTTCAGAATTTATTAGAAATACATATTAAAAATGTATCCCCTTATTTTAAAAGAAAAACGCACGTGAATCAAGTCTTCTGCTCATCTATGAAATATATTCCTATTAATGTTTTATGAAACTACAGACTGCAACCCAGCTAAAAACAAAACAAAACAAAACCACACACTCACAAGTAACTCCTCCGTTAGCAGTCCACCCTTAGGGAGGAAAAAAGGTAGAAGATTAGGTTTACAAGCATACAACAAATTGAAACGAGGCTTTCAATATTTTCTCTGTTCATTGAGTACAAAGCTTGCCTGAGGCTGAGGGAATTTTTCCAGTTATACTATATTCCATTTACATTTATTCTGCTATTTTCCACAGAATCCAAAGTGACTGTTGATTATTATGTTGGTTAACAGGCAATGTCAAAAGCAAAGTGTGAGAAATTTGTGTTTCAGGTTCTCTACTTTGAAGCTTTGGCCTTAGGAATCCTGTTTCCTATAATACATTCTTAACTTCCTTGAACACCTAAGAAGAGCCTTGTTGGATCAGACCAGTGGTCCAACTAGTCCACCAATCTGGATCATACAAGGGCCAACCAGTTCCTGTGGCATAAAAGCCAAAGCCTTCAGAAGAACATGAGTAGAGCTCTGCTGGATGAGACTAGGGAGGGCCCATTTAGTCCAGCCTCCTGTCTCACACAGTGGCCATCCAGTTCCTCTGGAGCAGTGGTCCCCAACCTGCGGGCCGCGGCCCGGTGCCGGGCCGCAAAGGCCATGGCGCCGGGCCGCGGCTCCCTCTCCCCGCCCCCCCCGCAGTAAAAAAATTCCCCGGCCGCAAGCTTGCGGCCCGGGAAGCTACTTACTGCGGGAGGGCGGGGAGAGGAAATCAGGGCCGGGCCGCGCCCGTGCAGGCCGCGCCCGCGCGGCCCGATCCGCGGGCGCGGCCCGCGGGTGCGGCGTGATCTGCGGGCGCGGCCGGGCGCGGCTCGCGGGTGCGGCGTGATCTGCGGGCGCGGCCGGGCGCGGCCCGCGGGTGCGGCGTGATCTGCGGGCGCGGCCGGGTGCGGCTCGCGGGTGCGGCGTGATCTGCGGGCGCGGCCGGGCGCGGCCCGCGGGTGCGGCGTGATCTGCGGGCGCGGCCGGGCGCGGCCCGCGGGTGCGGCGTGATCTGCGGGCGCGGCCGGGCGCGGCTCGCGGGTGCGGCGTGATCTGCGGGCGCGGCCGGGCGCGGCCCGCGGGTGCGGCGTGATCTGCGGGCGCGGCCGGGCGCGGCTCGCGGGCGCGGCGTGATCTGCGGGCGCGGCCGGGCGCGGCTCGCGGGTGCGGCGTGATCTGCGGGCGCGGCCGGGCGCGGCCCGCGGGTGCGGCGTGATCTGCGGGCGCGGCCGGGCGCGGCTCGCGGGTACGGCCGGCGGGCGCGGCTCGCGGGTGCGGCCGGCGGACGCGGCCGGGCACGGCTCGCGGGTGCGGCCGGCGGGCGCGGCCCGCGGGCGTGGCCCGAAGCGTGGGCGCGGCCCGCGCGGGCGCGGTCCCTGCGGCCGCGGCCCGATGCCCTGCCGGTCCCCAGCCTAAAAAAGGTTGGGGACCACTGCTCTGGAGGACCAACAACAGGGCATAAAGGCTGAGGCCTTCCTAAGAACATAAAAAGAGCCCTGCTGGATCAGTCCAATGGCCCATCTAGTCCACCATCCTATCTCACACAGTGGCCAATCAGTTCCTCTGGAGGGCCAATAACAGGCACAGAGGCTGAGGCTTTCCTAAGAACATAGGAAGAGCCCTGTTGGATCAGACAAATTATCCATCTAGTCCAGCATCCTGTCTCACACAGGGGACAACCAATTCCTCTGGAAAACCAGCAACTGGGCACAGGGGCCAAAGCCTTCAGAAGAACATCAGAAGAGCCCTGCCGGATCAGACCAAACATCCATCTAGTCCATCATCCTGCCACACACACTTGCGAGCCAATTCTCCTGGAGGGCCAACAACAGGGGACAGAGGCTTTGGCCTTCCTCAGTGCTGCCTCCTGGCAGAGGTTGATAGAACAGGGAGTTTCCCTTTAGCCACCATAGCTAGTAGCCATTGGTTCCCCTGTCCTTCATGAGTCTGTCTAATCATTCTTTAAAGCTATTTATGCCTTGTCACCATCACTACATCCTCTCTAGTGATAGTGAATCCCACACTTAAATCACTCACTGGGTAAAGAAGTATTTCCTTTTGTCCAGCCTGAATCTATTGCCCATCAGTTTCACTGGCTGCCCTTGAGTCCTTGTATTTTGAGAGAGAGAAAACTTTGTGCATAATTTTATAAAGCTCTGGAATTGGAACCTGGGATCCCCTAGAATTATAGTTCATTGCCAGACTGGCAACCTTGGGGCTCTCCCGCAATAACCTCCTTAGGCTTGGTGAGGCCCAGGCAAGGTGACTCATCAAACAAAGACTGGGATTAGGGGGACTGCGCTGCAATGGCCAGTCTCCTTCCTCCGGAACCTGACGCAAAGAGTTGCATGGGATGAGTTGTCGGACCCTTCTGAGGTCCCTTGTGGAGTTCCACAGGGGGCGAGACTCTCTCCCATGCTTTTTAACATCTAAATGCGCCCTCTAGCCCAGCTGATCTGGGGCTACGAGCTGGGCTGTCACCAATATGCAGGTGACACCCAGCTCTAATTCCTAATGGATAGCCAGCTGGACTCCCCCCAGATACATTTGCCAGCTGTTTGGAATTAGTGGCTGGATGGCTCAGGCAGAGTCGCCTGAAACTCAACCCCTCCAAGATGGAGGTCCTGTGGCTGGGTAGAAAGGGGCAGGATCAGGAAGCATGTCCCCCATGCCTGGATGGCATGCAATTAACACCTGCCACGGCAGCCAGGAATTTGGGAGTGACCTTTGATGCCTCTCTTTCTATGGAGGCTCAGATCACAAAAGTAGATTGGAAGGCATGTTTCCATCTTTGTCAAGCCTGGCTACTAGTGCCCTACCTGTCCTTGGATCATTTGGCCACAGTGATCCATGCAACGGTCACTTCCAGTCTAGACTTCTGTAACTCACTCTACGTGTGCCTGCCCTTGTCTTTGATCTGGAAATTACAGCTGGTACAAAATGCAGCTTCCAGGGTCCTCACCAGTGCACCTTAGAGGGCCCTCACCAGGACACCTTGGAAAGCCCATATTCAGCCAGTGCTTCGCAATCTGCACTGGTTACAAGTCTGTTTCCGGGTCAAGTTCAAAGTACTGGTACTAACCACAGAATCACAGAGTCATAGAGTTGGAAGGGGCCATACAGGCCATCTAGTCCAACCCCCTGCTCAACGCAGGATCAGCCCAAAGCATCCTAAAGCATACAAGAAAAGTGTGTATCCAACTTTTGCTTGAAGACTGCCAAGTGAGGGGGAGCTCACCATCTCCTAAGGCAGCCTATTCCACTGCTGAACTACTCTGACTGTGAAATTTTTTTCCTGATATCTAGCCTATATCGTTGTACTTGTAGTTTAAACCCATTACTGCAGTGGTCCCCAACCCCCGGTCCGGGGACCGGGACCGGTCCGTGGATCAGTCAGTACCGGGCCGCGGCTCCTCCTCGTCCTCCTCCCCGGCTGCTGCCTCGGGGGCTGCCCTGCCACTCTGCCGCCCGCTCACCTTTGGTGCTCTCCAGCGGCCACAATGGCTGGGGCTCCCCGTCGGCATTGGACTGTGCAGCTGCTGCTGGCAGCGCCCCCCAGTGGGCGGAGGGAAGTCAGGGGGGTGATGGGAAAGCAAGTGGAGCAGGGGCTCAGCCGGCAGTGGCAACGTCCCCCAGCAAGACTATCCCCCCCTCCCGGGCCTCAGTAAAATTGTCAAGTGTTGACTGATCCCTGGTGATAAAAAGGTTGGGGACCACTGCATTACTGCACATCCTTTCCTCTGCAGCCAACAGGAACAGCATCCTGCCCTCCTCCAAATGACAACCTTTCAAATACTTAAAGAGGGCTATCATGTCCCCTCTCAGCCTCCTTTTCTCCAGGCTGAACATTCCCAAGTCCCTCAACTTATCTTCATAGGGCTTGGTCCCTTGGCCCCAGATCATCCTCGTCGCTCTCCTCTGTACCCTTTCAATTTTATCTACGTCCTTCTTGAAGTGAGGCCTCCAGAACTGCACACAGTACTCCAGGTGTGATCTGACCAGTGCTGTATACAATGGGACTATGACATCTTGTGTAGTCTGGGTTCCACTTAACTGTGGGACCTCTTGGTTGCTTATGCCTCCCACAGGTCTCTTCACTCTGCAGGTATGAATTTACTGGTTATCCCGGGCCCCAGGATGTTCGCCTGGCCGGGACCCGGAGTTGTCAGCTTTCCCCAATGTCAAACGTGAAGAGAACTCACAACAGGCCTCTTAATTAAAGAAAGCTTTATTGAAAAGTACTACACGCTCTAGGACTGCAAAGTCAAATCTGACTAGAGTACAGATTTGCTTCTGCTTATCAATACAATTCTCCCGCTCAAAACTTGAAAGTTCCCAAGGGAGGGGAGAAGGAGGGAAGAGGCACAGGCAATTAAAACAGTGATACATTCTCATGGCCTTGACTGGGTGATAGCGAAACCAGACACAGCCGAGAGGCCTCAACAGGTGATAAGAGTTACAACAACATAATTCACTTATAATTGTTAGCAAGAATATAGGACCTGTGGCAACCAGGCACCAAGCAATAAAACTGTCATGGAAGAACTCAGGCTAATTTATGACAGAGATTCTACAATCCTGACATCCTTCCACTCTAAAAAGGACCCCCCCCACCCTAGCCCGCATCCACTGGACGAGGGCAATCTGGAAATGCACGGTGGAACGCCCGCAGGAGGCGCGGAGCTTTTACATTCACAGCCTCCACCCACTCCCTCTCCCCCGAAGGGAACTCTTTCCAATCCACCAAATATTGGAGGTGACCCTTGTGTACACGGGAGTCCAAGATCTGATTGACTTCGTAATGGGTGTCCTTATCAACGTAGACAGGCACCGGTGTTGAGAGCGGAGGGTGCCACACATCCGGCACCGGGGCTCGGCGCAGCAGGCTGGAATGAAAAACCGGATGCACATTCCTGTAAGTTTTAGGCAATCGCAATTCCACAGTCACAGCATTGATCAGCTTCACGATGGGAAAGGGCCCCACAAATTTGGGACCCAGTTTCTTAGATTGTTGCTGACAGCGTAGGTTTTTTGTAGACAGGTAGGCAAGGTCACCTACTTTCCAGGCTGGTGTAGGTGCACGTTTTTTGTCTGCCTGGGATTTATAAGCTTGTTTAGCCTCCTCAAGGCTAGAGACAATGTCAGGCCAACCCGCACTAATAGTTGTCGCCCATTTTGTGACTTCAGGGGCTTCAGCAGACACTAATTGCCAGGTAGGTGCAGCCACAAGGTCAGTCCCGTACACCACCTTAAAGGGAGATACTCCTGTGGATGCATGCACCCCGTTGTTGTAGGCGAATTCAGCCAGTGGCAAGAGGGCGACCCAATCATTTTGTTGGTGGTTAATAAAACAGCGCAGATACTGTTCAAGTATTTGGTTCACCCGCTCAGTTTGACCGTTGGACTCCGGGTGGTAGCCCGAGGTCAGGGCTTGCTCTATTCCCAGCAACTTCAAAAGCTCCCGCCAGAACTTGGCAACGAACTGGGGGCCCCGATCCGTGAGCAAACGCCTAGGAATTCCATGTAGGCGGATTATGTGGGTCACAAACATAGAAGCCAGTTTGGCCGCTGAGGGCAAGCCCGTACAGGGAATAAAATGGGCTTGCTTTGAAAATGCATCCACCACCACCCAAACTACAGTCTTGCCCTGGCTGGGAGGCAGGTCCGTAATAAAATCCATGGTAACATCGGACCAGGGACGGGCAGGGGTGGGCAGAGGCTGCAGCAGCCCTCTTTTCTTTCCTCCTGGGGGCTTGGAAACCAGGCAGGTGGGGCAGCCTTGCACGTATTTTTCCACATCGCTCCGCAACGTTGGCCACCAATAATGTCTTCTGACCAGGTGTAAAGTTTTCACAAAACCAAAATGACCTGCGGTTTTTGCATCATGGCAAAATTTTAAAACTTCCGCATCCCGGTGGAATTCACACTTTGAAAGTTTAGCAAACAAATGGTGCTTCCGCAGGCGGCGGAGCACTTCGCGGACTAATTTGGCGTGCTTGCCCACGTCTTCTGAATACACTAAAATATCATCAATGTAAACCAACACCCCTTGATACAACAAATCATGCATAATTTCATTTATCATGTTCATGAACACGCCCGGAGCACCGGCGAGGCCGAACGGCATGACGGTGTATTCAAATTGGCCCAGGGGGGTGTTAAAAGCAGTCAAATACTCATGCCCCTTCTTTATTCGGACCCGGTAATAGGCTTCTCTCAAGTCCAGTTTTGTAAAAATCCGAGCCCTCCCCAAATGTCCCAGCAAGTCCTTAATCAAAGGCAGCGGATAAGCATTGCAGGTGGAAACAGCGTTCAGCCCTCTGTAGTCCGTGCAGAGGCGCAAGGACCCGTCTTTCTTTTTCACAAAGAGGACCGGGGCAGCCAAGGGAGAAGTCGCAGGTCTGATAAATCCCCGAGCTAAGTTTTTGTCCAAAAACTCCCTAAGTTCTTTCATTTCTCTAGGGCTCATAGAGTAAAGTTTGGCTTTGGGAAGGGGCTCCCCTTTCTTTAATTCAATTGCACAGTTTGTTTTACGGTGGGGAGGAAGTTGGTCGCATTCGGCCTCTGCGAACACATCAGCAAAGTCTCAATACTCCCGAGGGATGGCCGCCCCCCCGGCGGTCCCTACTGCGGCCACGGCTCTGCAGCTTTGAGCGAGTTGGGGCCACACATGCTGCTTGCAACTAGGTGAGGAAAACTTCACTGTTCCCTTTTTCCACTTCACCGTGGGGTCATGCTCCCTCAACCAGTCCAAACCTAGCACGCATGGGAAAGCGGAGTGGGGCGCTACTAAGGGTTGAATTTGCTCCCAATGTTTCTCAACGTCCAAGTCCATCGGGAGCGTTTTCACCGTAGCCTCCCCCCCTGGGGCACATTTCCCATCCAGTTGGGTAATGGGTAGGGGCTCCCCCAACGGCACCTTCCCCACCCCCAAAGTCTCGGCTAGCGCTGGGCTTACTAGGGTTTTGGTACACCCTGAGTCCACAATGCAACGAACCCCCACTTTTCGTCCAGAATTGGGCTCTGTGAGGATCGCGGGCAAAAGAACCAGGGGGGAGTCACTCACCACGCGTCTGCCCCTGCCGGAGGCCTGCTGGCGGGTCGCCTTTACAGCAGACCGTCTTCGTTTCCCGACTGCTCCTCCGATTGAACTTCTTCATCCTGGCCGCTGCTGTCCTCCGATTCCTCCACCACAGTTGCGGCCCCAGCTGGAGCAAGCAAAGACTTGGCACTTTTCTTCGGGGCCGTTTTCTTAGTGGTGGGCGCTTTGGCTGGGGTTCCTCCCGTTGACTTGGCGCTGGGTGACGTCTTGGTTGGGCATTGTGCGAGGAAGTGGCCAGCCTGACCACAACCCAGACACAATCCCTTTTCCATGCGCCGAGTGCGCTCACTCGGCTCTAGTTTCGCCTTCGGCTTGACTTTCTTGGGGGTAGAAGTCTTCGTCCCCGTCTTGCCCGCAACTCCTTGATATTCGGCCGCCCTTTCCAGGCGGCTCTCCATCTCTCCTGCCAACTGCACCCATCCTGCCACCGTCAGTGGGTCTTCCAGGAGGAGGCACTTGCTGGACAAATCTCCGGAGAGCCCCCCCACGAACGCGTGCACTCTCTGGGGTTCAGTCCAACCCGGGACCGCTGATGAAAGCTCCTTGAATTCTCTGGCATATTCGGCCACCGTCATTTTCCCTTGCTTCAGGGACTTGAGTTTCTTTTCCGCCGTCTCCTTCTCGAAAGGTTCCACGTACATCAGGCGCATGGTTCTCAGGAAGTGATTGTAATTACAGACGGCCCTCGGGTTGTAACGATAGAGGTCCATGAACCATTTCACTGCCTTCCCTTCCAGTCATTCTCCCACAAAACGAACGCGCTTGGCATCATCGTTAAAAGTGAAACCCATGTCCATCATGTAGGCTTGGAGATGCACCAGGAATGAAGGGAACGTTGATGGGTCCCCCGAGAATTTAGCTTTAAACTTGTAGGTGCTCCGCATTTCCACCCCAATCCATCGGAGCCCGCGCTCCTCGGCCCACGCCACGACCTGCTCCTGCCGCTGCTCGCACCGCCGCCGCTGCTCGCGCCGCCGCCGCCGCATCCGCCCCGTCAGCATCAGCCACCGCTCCGTCCGCCGCCCCGGCACCTTCGGCAGCTCCCGCTCCACCACCAGCCCCGGCCCCACCAAGGCCGGCTTCTTCTTCCTCCTGC
Source organism: Paroedura picta (assembly GCF_049243985.1). Taxonomy (NCBI): domain Eukaryota; kingdom Metazoa; phylum Chordata; class Lepidosauria; order Squamata; family Gekkonidae; genus Paroedura; species Paroedura picta. Next base: position 129,332,097 of record NC_135374.1, read on the forward strand.
AATTGCGCTGCCGCCCTCGCCGCTACCAAGGCGGCGGCTTCGGCCTTGGCGGCAGCCTGCATCGCCACCTCCTCACGCTCCCACAGGATGGGAAGTTCCCCCAGCCTCCAACCGCTGGGTTCTCGAAAGTCTCCGTGCAACTCGCGCAGCAGGCGCCGCGCTTCACGCTGCTCTTCCGGATCCAACCGGCCCGAGACATCCTGCAGCCAGTTGATCACCTTGTCCAGTTTATGCTGCAATTCGCGCACCTCCAAGGTGGGCTCCATGCCGTAGCTAGGCATCCCCAGTTGATCCGGCCACTGCTCATCCCCCGTCAGGTGGTCATACTTTGACAGACGCCTGCGTTCGGTGATGTGCTTTTCCAGGAACTCTGCATGACCCGGAGTCGCCTCTCCCAAGGCTCTGATCATGCCCGAGCTATACGGACCCGCACCGGCCCCGTCGCCCTGAGAGAGGTCCCAATCCAGGCCCTCTTCCTGTTCAGTATAGATATTGCCTTCGTCCTGCATGTTGGCAGGCGAAAGGGGTTGTGAGATTTGACTTAATGTCAAACGTGAAGAGAACTCACAACAGGCCTCTTAATTAAAGAAAGCTTTATTGAAAAGTACTACACGCTCTAGGACTGCAAAGTCAAATCTGACTAGAGTACAGATTTGCTTCTGCTTATCAATACAATTCTCCCGCTCAAAACTTGAAAGTTCCCAAGGGAGGGGAGAAGGAGGGAAGAGGCACAGGCAATTAAAACAGTGATACATTCTCATGGCCTTGACTGGGTGATAGCGAAACCAGACCCAGCCGAGAGGCCTCAACAGGTGATAAGAGTTACAACAACATAATTCACTTATAATTGTTAGCAAGAATATAGGACCTGTGGCAACCAGGCACCAAGCAATAAAACTGTCATGGAAGAACTCAGGCTAATTTATGACAGAGATTCTACAATCCTGACACCCAGGGCCTGTAAGACGGAGCTCTTCTGCCAGGCATTTGGTTGAGGCCTGGGCAGTATTCCAACTAAGGATCCATTCCCAAGGGCAATCAGACCACTTGTTAAGCACTTCCTGGATGAGAGCTGCTTCCTGATTGGGGCTAAGCTACCAGGACAGACCATTCCTGGATGAGGGCCATCAATTACTCATGAGTAAACATTCCCATGGCAGAGGCATTTCCTTGGCACCCTGGATCCCAGAGGGCCAGTAGAGGACCATTTTGGGCCTCCTGTATGCCCCCTCCTCCAGAAGGTGCACAAAGACTACCCCAGCTCCCCCCCCCATGTTTTCAGAGTTGAAACAGGCTAGGAGGCCAGGGCAACTTACTGGCAGCAGGGCTTACTCTGAGGCGGGCTCCTGTTCTACCCAGCAAACTTCTGCAACTCGCAGGAAGTTGCAGGTCTAGAGCTCATTCCTTGTTAAGCCCTTCCTGACTGAGGGCTTTCTCCTGATTGGGGCTAAACTTCCTGTGCAGGCCTTTCCAATCAGAAAGTAGGTGAACAGTCAGTTTGGATTTTATAAGGTTTGCTGATGATGCCAGTTACCATCAAATACACTGCTCCAACACTTTATCCCCTTCACCACTGCCAAGACAGTAAGGATAATGTTACAGGCAGGATTTTAATCCAATTTAATCATTCTATATTATTAATAACAGATTGGAGTGTGCCGTCATTTGATTATGTTTTACATGTAATGTTATTTAGCTCATTGCTTTATTGTAAATTGCTCTGAGCAACTGGAAGGAGTGATATAAATATAAATAAATATAAACTAGTTTAGGATTGCTCTCTCCATCACCCCCCCCCTCCTCCCAAAAAATAAAAATAAAAACTGAAGCAGTCAGTGGGACTACTAAACTGCTAAATATAGAATCATATAACCATAGGTACTTCCAGGGTCATTTAGTCCAACCCTCTGCAGAATGTAGGAAACTCAGGGGCTTTTTGCACGCCTTCAAAATAGCACAATGATTGCCAATTGAAAACGCTACTGATTTGCTGTTTTGCACAACGTCGTCGACAATCTGCCACACACCTGAAACCAATCTGCAAAAAGCGCTTCCTTGTAGCGCTTTCAGGGAAATCCCCAAAAGTGGATTCACCCTCCGGAAAGTGATACAGTCCTGCAACCAATCTGCAACACTAGCGAAAAAGACCTGTGCGTTAACATTGTTGCGGTTTCTACAAAGTCCCTCCCCCTGGCTCTCTTCTCTGATCTTCCGGCGAAGCGATCGCCATTTTTTTTTCTCCGAGCGAGCGGGGATAAACGCACCAGCGAGCCTCTTTCAGTTTAGAGGCTTCCCCGGCTTCAGTCCCTCCCCTTCAGTCACTAAGCACAAAGAACAGAGAAGCCCGTTTGCTGATGTATTTTCACTTTATTTTTTACACATTCAAGTAGCCGAAAATCGGGCCCGTGAGAGGGGGGGGGGATTTTTTTTTTCACTCGGAGGGAGCGTGGCAACGATCAAATGACAGCTCAAATACACCAGGCAGCTGGATGGGTCTCTCCGTTGCAACGAATTAACACAGATTCGTTGCAATAGGTCTGTGTTTTTTTTTAAACCTTTCTTAAACGGAAAGGGGCTGTTTGGGAGCATGCTAACGGCTGCCCATTGGCTGCTTGACGGCCAGGGGCGGGACGAGCTCGGCAATAGCGCTTCCTTTCTAGCGATTTCTGCCGAGACCGGAAGCCTGTGGGAAACGCTACAAAACGCAACTGGATTCCACTACAAAGGCAGGTATGCATAACGACGAATTCCACTATTTTAAATGGCGATTTTTCATTCAGTGACCAATTTGCTACAAAGATCCCGGTGCGTAAAGCCCCTCACAACTACCTGTCGACCCACAGTGACCGCAATTCAATGCCCCTCCAAAACCATAATGCCTGGCCCGTGTGGCCTGCAGAAAATTCACCTCCCGATCCCAAAGTGATGATCAGCATGTCCCTGGGCATGCGAGAAAGGGCCATAAGAGTCAAGCACTGACACAAACCCTTCTGCCCACCCACTCACAATCTTCACAGGATCAGCATTTCTGGCTCCCTAGCCTATAGTGACCAGATATACTGCTTTTGGTGGGATTGCCCTGACTTTGGGGCATCTGCCCCGTGTCCCTCGATATTCTCCAAATGTCCCGATTTTTAAAAAATGATTATTTAAAAAAAAAATTGGGCACCACGCACTTCGTGGCAGCCCCACAGCCGCCCGGACTCAGGAGGCCCCCGTGCAGGTGGCCGGGCTCCAGGGCGGGGCTTGTGCAGTGCCACAATTCCTGCCAGCTGCAGAGATGGGCGGGGCCCTGGAGGGCAGTGCTGGCCGTCGAGAGGGCAGTGGCGCTGCCTTGTGGCTTCCCCGCAGCCGTCCCATTAGGCTGGCTCCTGGGGCACAAGCATAGACCCACACCAAAACCCTACCCTCCGCCATCCATCAGGAGATGCACGGTGCTGATGGCATGGGTCAAAGGTGTGAGTGCTCCCGCTCTGGTGCTCCGAGGCTTGTGGGGCTCGCTGGGTCTGTACGGAGCACTCCCTGGCCAAGATTGGCCCCAGCCATGCGGGACCTGCCTCAGCTGCCAGCGAGCCTCTTGCAGCACTTGGGACGTGCAGCTTTGGATGGGTCCCATGCGCCACTGTCCCCCTCCGCCACTGCCAGCAGCCGCCTCACCTGAATGGCCTGCAGCAGCCCAGATTGGCCCATGCTGACTTCCCCCGAGTGGCCGGTGCACGAGGGCGAAGCAAAAAGGCAGGCGGCGGGGAGGCTTGGGGGAGTCCACCTGTCCGGTCATGGGGCAGGAAGAAGAGTGGCTTCGCGGGCTCCCTTCAGTGGGTCAAGGACTGATAGGCTCACCCCAGGCGGCTCCTTCCCATGCTTCGCCGAGAAGGCAGGACGCCCGACACAGGTGGCGGACAGGGTTGGGTGAAGGGGCAGCCAGGAAGGGTCCCTCCAAATCTCCTCACAGGTGTCCTGGGACAAAGCAGGGAGAAAGGTGCCGGGCGGGCAGTGTGCTCCTTGCTCGCTCACTCGCTCCTTTCTTGGCTGCCGTGCTAGCTGCGTCCGGAGAGTGTGTTGCTCGCACTGACTGGAAGCGCCGCTCTCCAACTCCTGCCTGCAGTACTGCAGCAGCGGGGGCAGCAGCTCCTTGCGCGATACAAGTGGAGTGACAAGTGGAGTTCCCCAAGCATCTGTCCTGGGGCCTGTGTTGTTCAACATATTTATAAATGATTTGGATGAGGGATTAGAGGGGGTACTTATTAAATTTGCAGATGATACTAAACTGGGAGGGGTAGCAAACACAACTGAAGACAGCAACAGAATACAAGATGATTTTGATAGGCTCAAGAAGTGGGCAAAACTGAATAAAATGAAGTTCAATAGGGACAAATGTAAAGTTCTGCATTTAGGTAGGAAAAACCAAATATACCAACATAAGATGGGGGAGACTTGTCTTGGCAGTAGCATGTGCGAAAAGGATCTAGGAGTCTTAGTAGACCATACATTGAACATGAGTACAGTTTTACTCTGCTCTGGTTCAGCTTCACTTGGAGTACTGTGTTCAGTTTTGGTCACCCCAATTGAAGAGGGATGTTGACAAACTAGAACGTGTCCAGAGGAGGGCAACAAAGATGGTGAGGGGTTTGGAGACCAAGATGTATGAAGAAAGGTTGGGGGAGCTTGATCTGTTTAGCCAAGAGAGGAAACGACTGAGAGGGGATATGATAACCATCTTCAAGTATTTAAAAGGGTGCCATATAGAGGATGGAACAGAATTGTTCTCTCTTGCCCTGGAGGGACAGACCAGAAAAAGAAGAAGAAGAAGAAGAAGAAGAAGAAGAAGAAGAAGAAGAAGAAGAAGAAGAAGAAGAAGAAGAAGAAGAAGAAGAAGAAGAAGAAGAAGAAGAAGAAGAAGAGTTACTTCTTTTATGCCGCTTTTCCCTACCCGAAGGAGGCTCAAAGCAGCTTACAGTCGCCTTCCCATTCCTCTCCCCACAACAGACACCCTGTGAGATGGGTGAGGCTGAGAGAGCCCTGATATCACTGTTCGGTCAGAACAGTTTTATCAGTGCTGTGGCGAGCCCAAGGTCACCCAGCTGGCTGCATGTGGGGGAGTGCAGAATCGAACCCGGCATGCCAGATTAGAAGTCCACACTCCTAACCACTACACCAAACTGGGATGAAATTAATTCAAAAGAAATTCCATCTAAACATCCGGAAGAAGTTCCTGACAGAGCAGTTTCTCAGTGGACAAGGCTTCCTCAGGAGGTGGTGGGTTCTCCATGTTTGGAAATTTTTAATAACGAGCCTGGATAGCCATCTGACGGAGAGGCTAATTCTGTGAAGGTTCAAGGGGGTGGCAGGTTTCAGTGGATGAGCAATAGGGTTTTGAGTGTCCTGCATAGTGCAGGGAGTTGGACTAGATGACCCATGAGATCCCTTCCAACTCTACGATTCTATGATTCTATGGAGTTAAGCCCAGCCAGAGCGGGATGACGCTGGGGAATTCACTGGGGAGGGGACGGAGGGTGGAAGGTGGGGGGGCCGCCACCGCCGGGGAACTCACTGGGGAGGCGGGGGGGCGTCCCGCCTTTTGGTGGGGAAATTCTGGTCACATTAACCTAGCCTCTGCTTAAAAACATCCAAAGAAGGAAAATGCACCACCTCACAAGGAAGCCTGGTCCACTGATGTTCAGCCCAAAAATCCAGATGTTTAGCTGAAAATTCTTTTTAATTAATTTCAAGCATTGGTTCTGGTCTGACCCTCTGGGGCAACACAAAACAACCGCTTCATCCTCTATCTCATGGGTAGTCAACCTGTGGTCCTCCAGATGTCCATGGACTACAATTCCCATGAACCCTTGCCAGCAAATTCTGGCAGGGGCTCATGGGAATTGTAGTCCATGGATATCTGGAGGACCACAGGTTGACTACCCCTGCTCTATGTGAAAGCCCTTCAGGTACTTGAAGGTGCCTATCATATCATATGTTTTTTTAAAGGTGCCTTAACATTTTTCAAATCCCCACGTAGGATTCCAGGAGATGTCAGCAAAGCACTAGCAAAATGGAATACGTAGCGGAGACTTTTAGCATTTCAATCGTTTAGAGGTGGAAATGGCTTTAGTACAGAGCGATGCTCCAGGGAAGAAATATAGTGTCTGAAAGTATTGCTGGTCCCTCTGATCTTGTGGCTGACAACCCTAATGGAGAGACGGGGCTTTTGCATTGCGCTTTCATCTAATGAATTAGGAGGGAGCTATTGAAACATCATTTGTGGTGAAAAAAACCTCAGATCTTGCTGCCAGCAGGAAGAGAATAAGCTAAATAAGGCCACTTTGAAGATCAGAGCAGTGCACTGAACTGCCAGGGCAAACAATACTTGCCCTATCTGGTTTTTCGCACCAGAGCCTGTTAAATTACAACTCCTACAGTGCCTGAAGAACAAGGCAGCCAATGGTAGACACTAAATATAAAGGGAGATTGAAGCTTAGTGCAGACATATGGGGCTCCGCTAGAGGCCCCTGTACAATGACCTAAGGGAACACAGGGGTTGCAATGGGAGAGGCAATCCTGTAGCTATGAGGGGCTTGGAGGGCATGGGCACTTATCAGACTCATGGCCATGAGGCTGCTGGGAAGAAATCCCAGTGCCCCATGCAGGGGCAGCAGCAACATCACTGGTCTGTGCTGCTATCAGTTTACCAGCTGTGGGGTGTTGTAGCAGCTTGTGGGTCAAACGCCTACATGAAAACTTTTGGCCTGGCATCTAAAGGTGCAGGCATGTATCGGGGGGGGGGGGGGGCAGTGTGTTACGATGATGCAAAAGTGGTATCTCTGAGTGCCATCTTCCTCATTTTTGCCAGCTGGAGCAAAGAGAGAAGGCCTTGAGAAAATGTCAATCAATGGGCCAGATAGTGTAGGATAAGACAGTCTTTCAGGTACCCAAACCGAAGCCACTTTAGGGCTATGTGTATATTGAACACATATTGAATCGAATGCTGTGTGTAATGGCTAAGAGTGGAAGCCTCTAATCAGGAGATCTAAGTTTGATTCCCCAATCCTCCTCCACAGGCAGCCAGCTGCGTGACCCTAAGCCAGACACAGTTCTTTCAGAGCTCTCTCAGTCCCACAGAGTATCTTTTGTGAGGGGAAGGCTATTGTAAGCCATTTTGAGATTCCCTCAGGTAGTAAAAAGCAGGGTATATAAAAAACCAGCTTTTGTCCCATGATCCTTCTGAGTCTCTTTTTCACCATAGCTATTGTGCTATATGTTTTGGGTTATTTATTTGTTTGTTTGTTTGTTTGTTTTTGTCAGAAATAGGTGGAGAGTACAGACAAGACAAAGAAGAAAACTCTGGGAGATTAACACAATGGTAGTTACCTACATGTCAAAAGAAAATGTGGAGATTTGGTATGCATACATTTAGACTTCTTGCCAGGTAGCAAGGCTAGAATCCCTTTTAAAAGTCCTGTTTGGAATCCTTAGCACTTTTGAGGGATGTTTGTCCACATTAAGGCTTGATCCTACAGAAATATTATTTTATTCTTCTAATAGGATACTCTTTTGAAGAGAATTGAAAAAAGAAAGCCCAAAATGGGGAGTTGCCAGAGATCCATCTTACCTAGCCACCGTGCCATTTTATCAGCTATGTTTAAGATCTGGACTTGTTTTATCTGGTTACTTTGTTGTCATTTTACTATGTCATCATTTGTTGACCATTATGCCTCTTGGTAACTGTGTATTAAAATTGGATAAATGTATTCAGTTTACATTCCAATCCCAAAGAAGGGCAATGCCAAAGAATGTTCAAACAAAGTTATGCTCAAAATCCTACAAGCTAGGATCCAGCAATATGTGGACCAAAAACTTCCAGAAGTACAGGCGGGATTTCGAAGAGGCAGAGGAACTAGAGATCAAATTGCCAACATACGCTGGATCATGGAGAAAGCTAGGGAGTTCCAGAAGAACATCTACTTCTGCTTCATTGACTATGCTAAAGCTTTTGATTGTGTGGAGCACAACAAATTGTGGCAAGTTCTTAAAGAAATGGGAATATCAGAGCATCTTATCTGTCTCTTGAGAAACCTATATGCAGGTCAAGAACCAACAGTGAGAACTGGGCATGGAATAACTGATTGGTTCAAAATTGAGAAAGGAGTTCGGCAAGGCTGTATACTGTCGCCTTGCCTATTTAACTTTTATGCGGAGCACATCATGAGAAAGATGGGGTTAGATGAGTCACAAATTGGGATTAAGATTGCAGGGAGAAATATCAAGAACCTCAGATATGCAGATGATACCACTCTAATGGCAGAAAGTGAAGAGGAACTAAAGAGCCTTTTGATGTGGGTGAAGGAGGAGAGTGCAAAAGTTGGCTTGAAACTCAACATCAAGAAAATGAAGATCATGGCATCCAGCCCTCTCAACTCCTGGCAAATAGATGGGGAAGAAATGGAGGTAGTGACAGATTTTATTTTCCTGGACTCCAAGATCACTGCAGATGGAGACTGCAGCAAAGAAATCAAAAGACACTTGCTCCTGGGGAGGAAAGCTATGGCAAATCTAGACAGCATCCTAAAAAGCAGAGATATCACCCTGCCAACTAAAGTGCGTCTAGTCAAGACTATGGTCTTCCCAGTTGCAATGTATGGCTGTGAAATTTGGACTATAAGGAAGGCCGAGCGTCAAAGAATTTAGGCTTTTGAATTCTGGTGCTGGAGAAGACTCTTGTGAGTCCCTTGGACTGCAAGGCGAACAAACCAGTCAGTCCTAGAGGAGATCAGCCCGGACTGCTCCTTAGAAGGCCAAAGCCTGAAGATGAAACTGAAATACTCATGAGAAGGCCACCTCATGAGAAGGAAGGACTCCCTGGAGAAGAGCCTAATGCTGGGAGCGATTGAGGACAAAAGAAGAAGGGGACGACAAAGAATGAGATGGTTGGACAGAGTTACTGAAGCAGTGACTTAAATGGACTCCGGGGAATGGTAGAAGACAGGAAGGCCTGGAGGATCATTGTCCATGGGGTCACAATGGGTCGGACACAACTTCGTACCCAACAACAACAAAAACAAAAATAGATTCATGGGTGATAAGCCATGGTGAATAAAAAAGAACCACCGTATTCAGAGATACCAATTATCTGAACCCCAGAACCAGAAGGCAAAGTCTAAGGAAGGCCTTGGGCTCTATACCTTGTTAATCAACCTCCCAAGGAATTGGTTGGCCACTGTGTGAGACAGGAAGTTGGATGAGATGGATTATTGGGCAGTTTTTCTGCTCTTATGAAGGCCTCAACTTCACAGAACTGGTTGGCAACTCTGAGAGACAGAATGCTGGACTAAATGGACCACTGATCTGTTCTTTTGTATAGAATATGGGATCATGCTGCTCCCCAACCTTTTGGACATTCATCTCTCACTCTTCACAGAACTAGATTCAAATGAGTAGCCGTTTTGGTCTGATGTAGCACAATAAAATCAGAAGCCAGTAGCACCTTTAAGACCAACAAAGATTTATTCAAGGCATGAGCTTTCGAGTGCAAGCACTCTTCCTCAGACTAAGAACTGACCATCATAACAGTTTGTTGTTGTTGTTATTGTTGTTGCTGTTGTTAGGTGCGAAGTCGTGTCCGACCCATCGCGACCCCATGGACAATGATCCTCCAGACCTTTCTGTCCTCTACCATTCCCCGGAGTCGGAATATATAAACAGAGCTGTGAGTGACCTGTCAAATTTCCAATAAGCAGACTCTTGGTGCAAAAGAAATCTGTTTATTGAAGAAATAGGTGCAAGGAACCCTTGCTGAAATGAAATGACTATGTAGCCACCATCCCTATATGGACACCACAACCCCTCCCCCCTGAGCTCAAGACTTGGCATGCAGATTCTGGGTGTGACACATTAAACACATTCCAAAACTGGTGCTAGTCACAACATTCAAAAATAGTTACACCGTCCCTCCAAGACCAGTATGAAGAGATAAAGAATAGCAGGGAAGATAATTCTGTGAAAAGTGACTATCCAATTAATTGGGACCAACAGGCTAAAATGAACTCCAGAACATCACATGACAGAGCCAGAAAAATAGGCTAAATGAGATATGCATAGAAACGTGGCAGAAAAGCATCGCCCTAATCCCCCCTTCCAAACTACAGTCTGAAATGCAGCCCGTGGCAAGGACATGTACGAGCAAACTGCATGCACGTAAGTTCTCTCTGTGGAATTTGTAACTAGCCTAAGGGTCAGGGTGCAAACGCATCTACCAAACCATCACCCTTCCAGTTGCACTCTGAGTTGTGTTTAATGTGATTAATAGAAAAGGCTTGAACTGGATGTCTTGAACTTGAATAAAGAAACAAATGCTATACTGCTTTCCCAAAAGACATGTTCTAACATGTTGGACCCTGGTGAAGTTGGAATGTTCAGTTTGGTGATTCACTGGATGGAAGCCAGTCCATGAGCAATGGTTGTTGGATTGGAAGAAAGATGCCTGGGTAGAGCTTGTGTTTAACATCTACTGGTTAATACAATTCATTCGATGAATTTGTTCCTTCCTCCAAGATGTTTGCAGTTTTATTCACTATTTCCATCACAAATCATCACAGCAGAAGGGAGTCCACAGTTTGACCGGTGGCCACATGTCATGCTCCCATTCAAGGCATTCCATTTAATGACTGGAATTGGTCGTTGACATTTCAAGAAGTCGATGAAAGAAGCAGAGAGGAATGCTGCCTCATGACATTTTCAACGTCTCCCCCTTCAAGCATGGTCCCTGAACAGAACATCTTACAATGGTTAAGTTATGGGAACAGATCAGTGTATTACCGAAGTCGGTGTGAACCCTTCAGAAAAGGAGACAAGGGCCCATTCTGCACACACAGGATAATGCACTTTCAATGTGCTTTGGCAGCTGGATTTTCCTGTGCATTGAAACTGCATTATCTATTGTGTGCAGACTAGGCCCAGATGCTCTTGAAGTGTTTCTTCTAACTAATTAGAAGGAAAGCCCTTGGACCATTAGAGTCTAGTTATGTCAAAACAGATCTTAGATACGCACTTATACTAAAATTCATCCAAATGATACATTAGCTTCAAGGCTCCATATTATATTCTCAGAGAGTTCCAGCTTGACACATACCCACACCAGCAATAGGACTTGCACTCAATTAGCTATGCCAGTTAAATGAAGAAGACTTCTGAAGATCAGTTCACAGAATCATAGAGTTAGAAGGGACCTCATCTAATCCAACCCCCAGCAGAATGCAGGAAACTCACAACTACCTGCCCACCCACAGTGACCCCAGTTCCATGCCCAGGTGATGCCACCCCTACCACAAGAAGTTGTTGGAGAAGATCAAAAAGATGGTGTCAGAATCCCCCAGGAATTTCTGCCATGTAAATGCTTGTCCTGTGATGCTGCCCAGATGCCTGCTTTTGCCATTTCAAGGTTGAATCCTGTTGTTCAATTGAGATGGTTTGGGTAAACCTCAACAAAATGCCTGGCAGAAGAGCTCCCTTTTGCAGGCCCTGTGGAAAGGTTTAGGTTCTATCAGGACCCTGATCTCCTCTGGGAGCTCGTTCCACTAGGTGGGGGCCAGAATGGAGAAAGCTCTGGCCCTGATTGAGGTCAAGCGGGCTTCCTTGGGTCCAGGGATCAACAGGAAGTTGGAGCTGGTGGAGCGTAAGGCTCTTTGAGGAGTGTAGGCGGAGAGGTGATCCCTCAAGTATACTGGGCCCAGACCGCATATGGCCTTAAAGGTGATAACCAACACCTTAAGCCTGATCCAGAATTCAACTGGGAAGCAGCACTGCTGCTGGAGGATGGTCTGGATGTGGGACCTCCAAGGTGTTGCTGTGAGGAGCCTGGCAGCCGTGTTCTGGACCAGTTGCAGTTTCCGGAACAAGGATAAGGGCAGGCCAGCATAGAGCGAGTTACTGAAGTCCAGCCTAGAGGTGACCATCACATGGCTAAGTGTTCCGGGGCCAAGTTGGGCGCTAGTAGTTTGGCTTGGCAAAGGTGGTATAATGCCAGCCATGCTACCGTCATGATATGAGCATCCATTGAGAGGGAAGCATCAAGTATCACTCCCAGGTTCCTGGAGGAGTAGGTCACTTTTAGCTGCACTCCATCCACATCGTTCTTGAAGTGAGGCCTCCAGAACTGCACACAGTACTCCAGGTGTGGTCTGACCAGTGTTGTATACAATGGGACTATGACATCTTGTGATTTTGATGTGATGCCCCTGTTGATACACCCCAAAATGGCATTTGCCTTTTTTACCGCTGCATCACACTGCCTGCTTATGTTTAGCATACAATCCATAAGGGCCCCAAGGTCTCGTTCACACACAGTGTTACCTAGAAGCGTATCCCCCATCTGGTAGGCATGCTTTTCATTTTTCTGACCCAGATGCAGAACTTTACACTTATCTTTATTAAATTGCATCTTGTTCTCATTTGCCCATTTTTCCATTGTGTTCAGATCTCGTTGAACTCTGTCTCTATCTTCTAGAGCAGTGGTCCCCAACCTTTTTGAGGCTGGGGACCAGCAGGGCAACTGGCCGCCTGCACATGCCGCACATGCGTGGCCGCAGCCGCGCATTGCATGTGCGTGGCTGAAATCGCACATTTGCACCACTTTTGCGCATGTGCGAAAGTGCCGCGCATTTGCAATTTCGGCCGCGTACAGTGCATGTGCACATGTGCGGCCTGGGAAGTTTTTTACTGCGGGGGGGGCTGGGAGAGGGAGCCGCGGCCCACGGGTTGGGGACCACTGTTCTAGAGTATTTGCCAGTCATCCCAATTTGGTGTCATCTGCAAACTTGATGAGTAGTCCCTCCACCCCCTCAACTAGTCTAGATCATTAATAAATATGTTAAAAAGTACCGGACTGAGCACCGAGCCCTGAGGTACCCCGCTACTCACCTCCCTCCAGTCTGATGAAACACCATTGAAAACAACTCTTTGAGTGTGGTTCTCTAACCAATTCCCTATCCACCTAACTATCTGAAAATCCAGATTGTACTCCTTCAATTTATCCATCAGAACATCATGGGGGACCTTATCAAAAGCTTTACTAAAATCCAAGTAAACAACATCAACCGAATTTCCACGATCCAACAAACCTGTTCCTTGGTCAAAGAAGGAAACCAGGGTGCTTTGACAGGACCAGTTGTAGACAAATCCATGCTGACTTCCTTGGATCACCAAATTGTCCTCCAGATGTTTGCAGATCGCTCCCTTTAATATCTGCTCCATTATCTTCCCCACAACAGAGGTCAGACTCACTGGTCTGTAGTTTCCCGGGTCATCCTTCCTCCCTTTTTTGAAGATCGGAATAACGTTTGCTCTCTTCCAGTCCTCCGGGACATCTCCAGTCCTTAAAGAGGCCCAGAAGATGATGGACAAGGGCTGTGCAAGTTCTCTGGAAAGTTCTTTGAGCACTCATCCGGCCCAGGGGATTTGAACTCATCCAGTGCAGGTAAATGCCTGTCCACAACCTCTCTATCTATGTTAACCTGCCACCCAGACACTATCCGTTGGCTACTGCCATCTCTAGATGTGCCTAAACCCTTTGATCTGTGGGGAAAAAACAGATGTAAAATAGGCACTAAGCCTTTCTGCTTTCTCTGCATCTTCCGTTATAGTTTGTCCATCTGCACCCAACAGTGGGCCTATTGCCTCCTTTACTTTATGTTTGCTCTTCACATAACTGAGAAATCTTTTCTTGTTACAATGGGCTTCCCTGGCCAATCTTAGCTCACTCTCAGCTTTGGCCTTTCTGATGATTGATCTACAGTGCCTAGTAACCTGTAGGTACTCTTCTTTAGAGCTCTGTCCTTCCCTCCATTTCCTGAACATTTTCCTTTTCTTTCTTAGTTCCTCTTGAAGTTCTCTGTTCATCCAAATAGGATTCTTAGAGCTCCTGCAGTGTTTTCGTCTTTCTGGGATAGTCATTGATTGAACATGCAATAGCTCTTGTTTGAGTAGCGCCCACCCTTCACATGCTCCCTTCCCTTCCAGCATTCTTGTCCATGGTATGACACTCATCATGTCTCTGAGTTTATTAAAGTTTGCCCTACGAAAATCCAACATCCGCGTCTGGCTACAAGCTTCCTTGGCTCCCCATCTCAAAAGGAATGCTATGAGGACATGGTCACTTCCCCTTAGGGTCCCCACCTCCTTCACCTCATCCACCAACTCTTGCCTGTTGATGAGTATTAAGTCCAGTATGGCTTAATTGTCAGCCAGGCAGGTCAGAAAGTTGCATGACTGAGAACGCTTCGCAGAGTTTGTTTCCCAGCACACATCTGGGAAATTGAAGTCACCCATGATGACAAGGTCCTGCCACTTGGATATTTTCTCAAGCTGCTCACAAAGTGTAGCATCCACATCCTCTTGTTGGTCAGGCGGTCGGTAGCAGACACCAACCGCCACACTGTTTGTTTTCCCCTTGCTTATTTTCACCCAGATGCTCTCCTTCACTAGAATTTCCTGACAGGTAAGCCCTTTCCTCACATACAGTGCCACTCCTCCACCTCTTTGATCTATTCTGTTTTTTCTGAACAGTTCATATCCATCCACCATTACATTCCAGTCATGAGAATCATTCCACCAAGTTTCTGTAATGACTACTAGATCATACCTTTCCATCAGTATGAGAAGTTCCAGCTCTTCCTTCTTATTGCCCATGCTTTGGGCGTTAGTATAAAGGCATCTGAATCCTTTTACTTTTGGTTCCCTATGAGCTGGCCTTGCCGGTTGGGCTGCCCCCGATCGTTCTCCTTCCATACACTCCCTATGTTGATCATCTCCTTCCCCTTGTGGCTTCAGTTTAAAGCTCTCCTGATGAATCTCCCCAGGTTCCTGCCAAACACATTCTTCCCCAGCTTCAATAAGTGCAGTCCATCAGGTGCTAGTAAGCCTTCCTCAAGAAAGCCTATCCCATGGTCCCAGAAACCAAATCTCTCCTGCCGGCACCAACTATGCAGCCACTGATTCACCTCCATTATCTTCCTCTCCCGGCGCATTCCTCTTCCCTTGACAGGCAAGATTGAAGAGAATACCACTTGTGCCCCCATTTGCTTGAGCTTCCTCCCCAGATCTTGATAGTCTTTTTTAAGAGGAGCGATGGTATTCATGGACATGTCATTTGTGGAGCTATCGTATTCATGGACATGTCATTCTTCTGCAGTAAAAATATAAAAAGGTTTTTCTCTCCTTGTGATTCATTGAGGATGGGCAAAAGGACCCTAATTTGGCTATTTGGCTATCAAAATGATAGTTACAAAGAAAACATATTGCAAGCCTCTTGTGGCTTGGCTGCAGGCAGATTACATGCCAACACATCAGCAGAAAGCTGGATTCTACATGCTTCTCTGCAAGCACACAGTCATTCTCTTCCTGAAGAAATAGGAAGCAGGTGGGAGCCCAGTTTAAATAAAGGGGGCCCCAAGCATTTCCATGGGATTTGTCCACTGCAATTTCAGAGTGACCATTAGGTACACTAGTGAGCACATAGGTGCACCTCAGCTCTTGAAACAGCTTAACAATAACCCTTCAAAGCTGACTTCACCAAATCAGTTGCTGAATGCAATTCCAACAAGTCCAATAAATAGGAAGACTGTAATGCAAATGTCCTGGCTTCTTTAATAGTTTAAAACACTTGTTTTGTTACTATTATTTAAAATCATAGCACAGCTGTTTGCAACAGTTGGTTTTCCCCCATTGACGTTTTAATGTTCAGAAAAATCGAACTATGTAATTGAATAATTAAAAATCTGAATTGAGGGATTCACCTTTAACCTCAACTCTTCTAGGATAAGATAATATTGATGTATGACAGGAAATGGAAGATGAATGCAAGGATAAGGGATTCTTACCATCCAGATGTTGAGATTACTGCTTATTCATTCATGAACTGAATGTCAGCTGCTTGCGCTTGATGCAATTTGAAAACATCTTGAATACTTTAATTTGCTTCCACTCTGTGGACAAACTGCCTAAAGAACTATCATTAATTGTTATCTAGTTCTTGTTCAACATGACCATCAGATGCAAACAGAATTTTTTTGGTGAAACATTAGGTTTGGCAATTTCCCCCAAATGCTTACTCCCCCTCCTTTCCATAAAGACTAGCTGTTTTCTTGTCAATTTCAAGACAGCAATGAGGTTGTGGCACCATATGGTTTACAGGCCCATCTGCATCCCCCAAGGAGAGGCCTGACTCTCACGGCAAATGAAAAATTGTTTTGCAAAAGGTTAAAGTGGCAGCCATATCTATATATGTAATAAGAAGTTTCTTTTTGACTGATGCTTTCAAGCTTATTTCCCAGCTGCTCATGTCAAATCTTGCTTGCTACTATGGGATAATGGTTTTAACGTGAGGGGAAGTTATAAATGTCTAAATGCACCAAACTTGTCCAATCTGTGGGAACAGCACACGATTGGTGCTGTTGAGGGGTTGAAAGAGCTGAGTTGACTTCCACAGACTTCCCACAAGGCTTTTCAGGGTTTTTTTATTGGGCAGTGCTATGCTTTCCGCTGGCTGGCCTTCAGCACATGTGCAGTTTACATCCTGTTCTGCTTCCAATGTGGTTGCCTGCTGTCCTCTAATCCAGTGGTCCCCAAACCCCAGTCCGGAGACCGGTACCAGTCCGTGGATCAGTCAGTACCGGGCCACAGCTCCTCCTCCCCGGCTGCTGCCTCAGGGGCTGTCCTGCCACTCTGCCACCGGCTCAACTTTGATGCTCTCTGGTGGCCGCCATGGCTGGGGCTCCCCCTCGACGTGGCACTGAGCAGCTGCTGCTACCAGCGCCCCACAGCAGGCGGTGGGAAGCCAGGGGCACCAACGGGAAAGCAAGTGGAGCAGGGGCTCAGGCAGCGGTGGCGATATCCATTGGCAAAAGACTACTCCTCTTCCCGGGCCTCAGTAAAATTGTCAAGCATTGACCGGTCCCCGGAGATAAAAAGGTTGGGGACCACTGCTCTAATCCATCACACAGCAGTCACCTTAGAGATCCAGAACCACGTTTTTTCCAGGTTCAGCTCTTGTATCAGATGTGTATATTCTTGGTTCAGATGGATTGGCCACAGTGATCCATGCTCAAGTAATATCTGTTCTGGACTACTGCAGTGCTCTCTACTTGGGGCTACCCTTGAAGAGTGTTTGGAGTTAGTGTATAGTGCTGAGGCTAGACTGCTCACCAGGTCCAGCTTTTAGAATCATTTTACAGCAAAAAGACTAGATACTGGTCCACTCCTGAGCCCAGTTCAAAATGTTGGGTTTTTTTACTTTTAAAGCCATACGTGGCTTGGGACCTGAGAATCTGTAAAACCATCTTCATTCATATATTCCTGCCTGGAAATAAAGATAATAGGGAGAGGCCCTGATTTTCCCTTCAATCAAAGAAGCTTGTTAAATGCAGATACAACAAAGCCTGGCTGCCTCACATTCAATTTTTAGGAGGCTGTGAAGATGATTTAGTTAAATTTATTAACATTTCTGAATCATAATTTCAACATTTGGTTTTTATTTTAATGTATTTTATCGATTTTATGAGCCATAGTGAGTTCGGTAATTTATTTCTGTATAAAATTTAAGATTCATAAAAACAAAAAAAGAATGCATTATAAACGTCTACATTAAGATAATAACTGTTAAGAATTACAATTGACAATAGTGCTTTCTCTTGTAGGGGCAAAAATTGGACTAACGGCCAATCAGAAGCGTGATGAGTACAACTTTATTTATTTATTTATTTATTTATCATACTTCTATACCGCCCTCCCCGGAGGCTCAGGGCGGTTTACATTATAACAGAGAACCATACATAAAACAGTCTGTAGAACATGTACATCGATAACCAACAATTGCAACCAAACACAACACAGTATAACAGTAAACAACACAGTATAACAGTAAACAATCGTAATACAAACAGGTCCAGGGCTTGTTGATGGGATGCTGAGGGGGGTGGCTTATTGATTGAATTCTGAGGGTTAGGGTTAGGGTTAGGGTTAGGGGTCTAGGGTTAGGGTTAGGGTTAGGGTTAGGGGTCTAGGGTTAGGGTTAGGGGTCTAGGGTTAGGGGTCTAGGGTTAGGGTTAGGGTTAGGGTTAGGGTTAGGGTTAGGGTTAGGGTTAGGGTTAGGGTTAGGGTTAGGGTTAGGGTTAGGGTTAGGGTTAGGGTTAGGGTTAGGGTTAGGGTTAGGGTTAGGGTTAGGGTTAGGGTTAGGGTTAGGGTTAGGGTTAGGGTTAGGGTTAGGGTTAGGGTTAGGGTTAGGGTTAGGGTTAGGGTTAGGGTTAGGGTTAGGGTTAGGGTTAGGGTTAGGGTTAGGGTTAGGGTTAGGGTTAGGGTTAGGGTTAGGGTTAGGGTTAGGGTTAGGGTTAGGGTTAGGGTTAGGGTTAGGGTTAGGGTTAGGGTTAGGGTTAGGGTTAGGGTTAGGGTTAGGGTTAGGGTTAGGGTTAGGGTTAGGGTTAGGGTTAGGGTTAGGGTTAGGGTTAGGGTTAGGGTTAGGGTTAGGGTTAGGGTTAGGGTTAGGGTTAGGGTTAGGGTTAGGGTTAGGGTTAGGGTTAGGGTTAGGGTTAGGGTTAGGGTTAGGGTTAGGGTTAGGGTTAGGGTTAGGGTTAGGGTTAGGGTTAGGGTTAGGGTTAGGGTTAGGGTTAGGGTTAGGGTTAGGGTTAGGGTTAGGGTTAGGGTTAGGGTTAGGGTTAGGGTTAGGGTTAGGGTTAGGGTTAGGGTTAGGGTTAGGGTTAGGGTTAGGGTTAGGGTTAGGGTTAGGGTTAGGGTTAGGGTTAGGGTTAGGGTTAGGGTTAGGGTTAGGGTTAGGGTTAGGGTTAGGGTTAGGGTTAGGGTTAGGGTTAGGGTTAGGGTTAGGGTTAGGGTTAGGGTTAGGGTTAGGGTTAGGGTTAGGGTTAGGGTTAGGGTTAGGGTTAGGGTTAGGGTTAGGGTTAGGGTTAGGGTTAGGGTTAGGGTTAGGGTTAGGGTTAGGGTTAGGGTTAGGGTTAGGGTTAGGGTTAGGGTTAGGGTTAGGGTTAGGGTTAGGGTTAGGGTTAGGGTTAGGGTTAGGGTTAGGGTTAGGGTTAGGGTTAGGGTTAGGGTTAGGGTTAGGGTTAGGGTTAGGGTTAGGGTTAGGGTTAGGGTTAGGGTTAGGGTTAGGGTTAGGGTTAGGGTTAGGGTTAGGGTTAGGGTTAGGGTTAGGGTTAGGGTTAGGGTTAGGGTTAGGGTTAGGGTTAGGGTTAGGGTTAGGGTTAGGGTTAGGGTTAGGGTTAGGGTTAGGGTTAGGGTTAGGGTTAGGGTTAGGGTTAGGGTTAGGGTTAGGGTTAGGGTTAGGGTTAGGGTTAGGGTTAGGGTTAGGGTTAGGGTTAGGGTTAGGGTTAGGGTTAGGGTTAGGGTTAGGGTTAGGGTTAGGGTTAGGGTTAGGGTTAGGGTTAGGGTTAGGGTTAGGGTTAGGGTTAGGGTTAGGGTTAGGGTTAGGGTTAGGGTTAGGGTTAGGGTTAGGGTTAGGGTTAGGGTTAGGGTTAGGGTTAGGGTTAGGGTTAGGGTTAGGGTTAGGGTTAGGGTTAGGGTTAGGGTTAGGGTTAGGGTTAGGGTTAGGGTTAGGGTTAGGGTTAGGGTTAGGGTTAGGGTTAGGGTTAGGGTTAGGGTTAGGGTTAGGGTTAGGGTTAGGGTTAGGGTTAGGGTTAGGGTTAGGGTTAGGGTTAGGGTTAGGGTTAGGGTTAGGGTTAGGGTTAGGGTTAGGGTTAGGGTTAGGGTTAGGGTTAGGGTTAGGGTTAGGGTTAGGGTTAGGGTTAGGGTTAGGGTTAGGGTTAGGGTTAGGGTTAGGGTTAGGGTTAGGGTTAGGGTTAGGGTTAGGGTTAGGGTTAGGGTTAGGGTTAGGGTTAGGGTTAGGGTTAGGGTTAGGGTTAGGGTTAGGGTTAGGGTTAGGGTTAGGGTTAGGGTTAGGGTTAGGGTTAGGGTTAGGGTTAGGGTTAGGGTTAGGGTTAGGGTTAGGGTTAGGGTTAGGGTTAGGGTTAGGGTTAGGGTTAGGGTTAGGGTTAGGGTTAGGGTTAGGGTTAGGGTTAGGGTTAGGGTTAGGGTTAGGGTTAGGGTTAGGGTTAGGGTTAGGGTTAGGGTTAGGGTTAGGGTTAGGGTTAGGGTTAGGGTTAGGGTTAGGGTTAGGGTTAGGGTTAGGGTTAGGGTTAGGGTTAGGGTTAGGGTTAGGGTTAGGGTTAGGGTTAGGGTTAGGGTTAGGGTTAGGGTTAGGGTTAGGGTTAGGGTTAGGGTTAGGGTTAGGGTTAGGGTTAGGGTTAGGGTTAGGGTTAGGGTTAGGGTTAGGGTTAGGGTTAGGGTTAGGGTTAGGGTTAGGGTTAGGGTTAGGGTTAGGGTTAGGGTTAGGGTTAGGGTTAGGGTTAGGGTTAGGGTTAGGGTTAGGGTTAGGGTTAGGGTTAGGGTTAGGGTTAGGGTTAGGGTTAGGGTTAGGGTTAGGGTTAGGGTTAGGGTTAGGGTTAGGGTTAGGGTTAGGGTTAGGGTTAGGGTTAGGGTTAGGGTTAGGGTTAGGGTTAGGGTTAGGGTTAGGGTTAGGGTTAGGGTTAGGGTTAGGGTTAGGGTTAGGGTTAGGGTTAGGGTTAGGGTTAGGGTTAGGGTTAGGGTTAGGGTTAGGGTTAGGGTTAGGGTTAGGGTTAGGGTTAGGGTTAGGGTTAGGGTTAGGGTTAGGGTTAGGGTTAGGGTTAGGGTTAGGGTTAGGGTTAGGGTTAGGGTTAGGGTTAGGGTTAGGGTTAGGGTTAGGGTTAGGGTTAGGGTTAGGGTTAGGGTTAGGGTTAGGGTTAGGGTTAGGGTTAGGGTTAGGGTTAGGGTTAGGGTTAGGGTTAGGGTTAGGGTTAGGGTTAGGGTTAGGGTTAGGGTTAGGGTTAGGGTTAGGGTTAGGGTTAGGGTTAGGGTTAGGGTTAGGGTTAGGGTTAGGGTTAGGGTTAGGGTTAGGGTTAGGGTTAGGGTTAGGGTTAGGGTTAGGGTTAGGGTTAGGGTTAGGGTTAGGGTTAGGGTTAGGGTTAGGGTTAGGGTTAGGGTTAGGGTTAGGGTTAGGGTTAGGGTTAGGGTTAGGGTTAGGGTTAGGGTTAGGGTTAGGGTTAGGGTTAGGGTTAGGGTTAGGGTTAGGGTTAGGGTTAGGGTTAGGGTTAGGGTTAGGGTTAGGGTTAGGGTTAGGGTTAGGGTTAGGGTTAGGGTTAGGGTTAGGGTTAGGGTTAGGGTTAGGGTTAGGGTTAGGGTTAGGGTTAGGGTTAGGGTTAGGGTTAGGGTTAGGGTTAGGGTTAGGGTTAGGGTTAGGGTTAGGGTTAGGGTTAGGGTTAGGGTTAGGGTTAGGGTTAGGGTTAGGGTTAGGGTTAGGGTTAGGGTTAGGGTTAGGGTTAGGGTTAGGGTTAGGGTTAGGGTTAGGGTTAGGGTTAGGGTTAGGGTTAGGGTTAGGGTTAGGGTTAGGGTTAGGGTTAGGGTTAGGGTTAGGGTTAGGGTTAGGGTTAGGGTTAGGGTTAGGGTTAGGGTTAGGGTTAGGGTTAGGGTTAGGGTTAGGGTTAGGGTTAGGGTTAGGGTTAGGGTTAGGGTTAGGGTTAGGGTTAGGGTTAGGGTTAGGGTTAGGGTTAGGGTTAGGGTTAGGGTTAGGGTTAGGGTTAGGGTTAGGGTTAGGGTTAGGGTTAGGGTTAGGGTTAGGGTTAGGGTTAGGGTTAGGGTTAGGGTTAGGGTTAGGGTTAGGGTTAGGGTTAGGGTTAGGGTTAGGGTTAGGGTTAGGGTTAGGGTTAGGGTTAGGGTTAGGGTTAGGGTTAGGGTTAGGGTTAGGGTTAGGGTTAGGGTTAGGGTTAGGGTTAGGGTTAGGGTTAGGGTTAGGGTTAGGGTTAGGGTTAGGGTTAGGGTTAGGGTTAGGGTTAGGGTTAGGGTTAGGGTTAGGGTTAGGGTTAGGGTTAGGGTTAGGGTTAGGGTTAGGGTTAGGGTTAGGGTTAGGGTTAGGGTTAGGGTTAGGGTTAGGGTTAGGGTTAGGGTTAGGGTTAGGGTTAGGGTTAGGGTTAGGGTTAGGGTTAGGGTTAGGGTTAGGGTTAGGGTTAGGGTTAGGGTTAGGGTTAGGGTTAGGGTTAGGGTTAGGGTTAGGGTTAGGGTTAGGGTTAGGGTTAGGGTTAGGGTTAGGGTTAGGGTTAGGGTTAGGGTTAGGGTTAGGGTTAGGGTTAGGGTTAGGGTTAGGGTTAGGGTTAGGGTTAGGGTTAGGGTTAGGGTTAGGGTTAGGGTTAGGGTTAGGGTTAGGGTTAGGGTTAGGGTTAGGGTTAGGGTTAGGGTTAGGGTTAGGGTTAGGGTTAGGGTTAGGGTTAGGGTTAGGGTTAGGGTTAGGGTTAGGGTTAGGGTTAGGGTTAGGGTTAGGGTTAGGGTTAGGGTTAGGGTTAGGGTTAGGGTTAGGGTTAGGGTTAGGGTTAGGGTTAGGGTTAGGGTTAGGGTTAGGGTTAGGGTTAGGGTTAGGGTTAGGGTTAGGGTTAGGGTTAGGGTTAGGGTTAGGGTTAGGGTTAGGGTTAGGGTTAGGGTTAGGGTTAGGGTTAGGGTTAGGGTTAGGGTTAGGGTTAGGGTTAGGGTTAGGGTTAGGGTTAGGGTTAGGGTTAGGGTTAGGGTTAGGGTTAGGGTTAGGGTTAGGGTTAGGGTTAGGGTTAGGGTTAGGGTTAGGGTTAGGGTTAGGGTTAGGGTTAGGGTTAGGGTTAGGGTTAGGGTTAGGGTTAGGGTTAGGGTTAGGGTTAGGGTTAGGGTTAGGGTTAGGGTTAGGGTTAGGGTTAGGGTTAGGGTTAGGGTTAGGGTTAGGGTTAGGGTTAGGGTTAGGGTTAGGGTTAGGGTTAGGGTTAGGGTTAGGGTTAGGGTTAGGGTTAGGGTTAGGGTTAGGGTTAGGGTTAGGGTTAGGGTTAGGGTTAGGGTTAGGGTTAGGGTTAGGGTTAGGGTTAGGGTTAGGGTTAGGGTTAGGGTTAGGGTTAGGGTTAGGGTTAGGGTTAGGGTTAGGGTTAGGGTTAGGGTTAGGGTTAGGGTTAGGGTTAGGGTTAGGGTTAGGGTTAGGGTTAGGGTTAGGGTTAGGGTTAGGGTTAGGGTTAGGGTTAGGGTTAGGGTTAGGGTTAGGGTTAGGGTTAGGGTTAGGGTTAGGGTTAGGGTTAGGGTTAGGGTTAGGGTTAGGGTTAGGGTTAGGGTTAGGGTTAGGGTTAGGGTTAGGGTTAGGGTTAGGGTTAGGGTTAGGGTTAGGGTTAGGGTTAGGGTTAGGGTTAGGGTTAGGGTTAGGGTTAGGGTTAGGGTTAGGGTTAGGGTTAGGGTTAGGGTTAGGGTTAGGGTTAGGGTTAGGGTTAGGGTTAGGGTTAGGGTTAGGGTTAGGGTTAGGGTTAGGGTTAGGGTTAGGGTTAGGGTTAGGGTTAGGGTTAGGGTTAGGGTTAGGGTTAGGGTTAGGGTTAGGGTTAGGGTTAGGGTTAGGGTTAGGGTTAGGGTTAGGGTTAGGGTTAGGGTTAGGGTTAGGGTTAGGGTTAGGGTTAGGGTTAGGGTTAGGGTTAGGGTTAGGGTTAGGGTTAGGGTTAGGGTTAGGGTTAGGGTTAGGGTTAGGGTTAGGGTTAGGGTTAGGGTTAGGGTTAGGGTTAGGGTTAGGGTTAGGGTTAGGGTTAGGGTTAGGGTTAGGGTTAGGGTTAGGGTTAGGGTTAGGGTTAGGGTTAGGGTTAGGGTTAGGGTTAGGGTTAGGGTTAGGGTTAGGGTTAGGGTTAGGGTTAGGGTTAGGGTTAGGGTTAGGGTTAGGGTTAGGGTTAGGGTTAGGGTTAGGGTTAGGGTTAGGGTTAGGGTTAGGGTTAGGGTTAGGGTTAGGGTTAGGGTTAGGGTTAGGGTTAGGGTTAGGGTTAGGGTTAGGGTTAGGGTTAGGGTTAGGGTTAGGGTTAGGGTTAGGGTTAGGGTTAGGGTTAGGGTTAGGGTTAGGGTTAGGGTTAGGGTTAGGGTTAGGGTTAGGGTTAGGGTTAGGGTTAGGGTTAGGGTTAGGGTTAGGGTTAGGGTTAGGGTTAGGGTTAGGGTTAGGGTTAGGGTTAGGGTTAGGGTTAGGGTTAGGGTTAGGGTTAGGGTTAGGGTTAGGGTTAGGGTTAGGGTTAGGGTTAGGGTTAGGGTTAGGGTTAGGGTTAGGGTTAGGGTTAGGGTTAGGGTTAGGGTTAGGGTTAGGGTTAGGGTTAGGGTTAGGGTTAGGGTTAGGGTTAGGGTTAGGGTTAGGGTTAGGGTTAGGGTTAGGGTTAGGGTTAGGGTTAGGGTTAGGGTTAGGGTTAGGGTTAGGGTTAGGGTTAGGGTTAGGGTTAGGGTTAGGGTTAGGGTTAGGGTTAGGGTTAGGGTTAGGGTTAGGGTTAGGGTTAGGGTTAGGGTTAGGGTTAGGGTTAGGGTTAGGGTTAGGGTTAGGGTTAGGGTTAGGGTTAGGGTTAGGGTTAGGGTTAGGGTTAGGGTTAGGGTTAGGGTTAGGGTTAGGGTTAGGGTTAGGGTTAGGGTTAGGGTTAGGGTTAGGGTTAGGGTTAGGGTTAGGGTTAGGGTTAGGGTTAGGGTTAGGGTTAGGGTTAGGGTTAGGGTTAGGGTTAGGGTTAGGGTTAGGGTTAGGGTTAGGGTTAGGGTTAGGGTTAGGGTTAGGGTTAGGGTTAGGGTTAGGGTTAGGGTTAGGGTTAGGGTTAGGGTTAGGGTTAGGGTTAGGGTTAGGGTTAGGGTTAGGGTTAGGGTTAGGGTTAGGGTTAGGGTTAGGGTTAGGGTTAGGGTTAGGGTTAGGGTTAGGGTTAGGGTTAGGGTTAGGGTTAGGGTTAGGGTTAGGGTTAGGGTTAGGGTTAGGGTTAGGGTTAGGGTTAGGGTTAGGGTTAGGGTTAGGGTTAGGGTTAGGGTTAGGGTTAGGGTTAGGGTTAGGGTTAGGGTTAGGGTTAGGGTTAGGGTTAGGGTTAGGGTTAGGGTTAGGGTTAGGGTTAGGGTTAGGGTTAGGGTTAGGGTTAGGGTTAGGGTTAGGGTTAGGGTTAGGGTTAGGGTTAGGGTTAGGGTTAGGGTTAGGGTTAGGGTTAGGGTTAGGGTTAGGGTTAGGGTTAGGGTTAGGGTTAGGGTTAGGGTTAGGGTTAGGGTTAGGGTTAGGGTTAGGGTTAGGGTTAGGGTTAGGGTTAGGGTTAGGGTTAGGGTTAGGGTTAGGGTTAGGGTTAGGGTTAGGGTTAGGGTTAGGGTTAGGGTTAGGGTTAGGGTTAGGGTTAGGGTTAGGGTTAGGGTTAGGGTTAGGGTTAGGGTTAGGGTTAGGGTTAGGGTTAGGGTTAGGGTTAGGGTTAGGGTTAGGGTTAGGGTTAGGGTTAGGGTTAGGGTTAGGGTTAGGGTTAGGGTTAGGGTTAGGGTTAGGGTTAGGGTTAGGGTTAGGGTTAGGGTTAGGGTTAGGGTTAGGGTTAGGGTTAGGGTTAGGGTTAGGGTTAGGGTTAGGGTTAGGGTTAGGGTTAGGGTTAGGGTTAGGGTTAGGGTTAGGGTTAGGGTTAGGGTTAGGGTTAGGGTTAGGGTTAGGGTTAGGGTTAGGGTTAGGGTTAGGGTTAGGGTTAGGGTTAGGGTTAGGGTTAGGGTTAGGGTTAGGGTTAGGGTTAGGGTTAGGGTTAGGGTTAGGGTTAGGGTTAGGGTTAGGGTTAGGGTTAGGGTTAGGGTTAGGGTTAGGGTTAGGGTTAGGGTTAGGGTTAGGGTTAGGGTTAGGGTTAGGGTTAGGGTTAGGGTTAGGGTTAGGGTTAGGGTTAGGGTTAGGGTTAGGGTTAGGGTTAGGGTTAGGGTTAGGGTTAGGGTTAGGGTTAGGGTTAGGGTTAGGGTTAGGGTTAGGGTTAGGGTTAGGGTTAGGGTTAGGGTTAGGGTTAGGGTTAGGGTTAGGGTTAGGGTTAGGGTTAGGGTTAGGGTTAGGGTTAGGGTTAGGGTTAGGGTTAGGGTTAGGGTTAGGGTTAGGGTTAGGGTTAGGGTTAGGGTTAGGGTTAGGGTTAGGGTTAGGGTTAGGGTTAGGGTTAGGGTTAGGGTTAGGGTTAGGGTTAGGGTTAGGGTTAGGGTTAGGGTTAGGGTTAGGGTTAGGGTTAGGGTTAGGGTTAGGGTTAGGGTTAGGGTTAGGGTTAGGGTTAGGGTTAGGGTTAGGGTTAGGGTTAGGGTTAGGGTTAGGGTTAGGGTTAGGGTTAGGGTTAGGGTTAGGGTTAGGGTTAGGGTTAGGGTTAGGGTTAGGGTTAGGGTTAGGGTTAGGGTTAGGGTTAGGGTTAGGGTTAGGGTTAGGGTTAGGGTTAGGGTTAGGGTTAGGGTTAGGGTTAGGGTTAGGGTTAGGGTTAGGGTTAGGGTTAGGGTTAGGGTTAGGGTTAGGGTTAGGGTTAGGGTTAGGGTTAGGGTTAGGGTTAGGGTTAGGGTTAGGGTTAGGGTTAGGGTTAGGGTTAGGGTTAGGGTTAGGGTTAGGGTTAGGGTTAGGGTTAGGGTTAGGGTTAGGGTTAGGGTTAGGGTTAGGGTTAGGGTTAGGGTTAGGGTTAGGGTTAGGGTTAGGGTTAGGGTTAGGGTTAGGGTTAGGGTTAGGGTTAGGGTTAGGGTTAGGGTTAGGGTTAGGGTTAGGGTTAGGGTTAGGGTTAGGGTTAGGGTTAGGGTTAGGGTTAGGGTTAGGGTTAGGGTTAGGGTTAGGGTTAGGGTTAGGGTTAGGGTTAGGGTTAGGGTTAGGGTTAGGGTTAGGGTTAGGGTTAGGGTTAGGGTTAGGGTTAGGGTTAGGGTTAGGGTTAGGGTTAGGGTTAGGGTTAGGGTTAGGGTTAGGGTTAGGGTTAGGGTTAGGGTTAGGGTTAGGGTTAGGGTTAGGGTTAGGGTTAGGGTTAGGGTTAGGGTTAGGGTTAGGGTTAGGGTTAGGGTTAGGGTTAGGGTTAGGGTTAGGGTTAGGGTTAGGGTTAGGGTTAGGGTTAGGGTTAGGGTTAGGGTTAGGGTTAGGGTTAGGGTTAGGGTTAGGGTTAGGGTTAGGGTTAGGGTTAGGGTTAGGGTTAGGGTTAGGGTTAGGGTTAGGGTTAGGGTTAGGGTTAGGGTTAGGGTTAGGGTTAGGGTTAGGGTTAGGGTTAGGGTTAGGGTTAGGGTTAGGGTTAGGGTTAGGGTTAGGGTTAGGGTTAGGGTTAGGGTTAGGGTTAGGGTTAGGGTTAGGGTTAGGGTTAGGGTTAGGGTTAGGGTTAGGGTTAGGGTTAGGGTTAGGGTTAGGGTTAGGGTTAGGGTTAGGGTTAGGGTTAGGGTTAGGGTTAGGGTTAGGGTTAGGGTTAGGGTTAGGGTTAGGGTTAGGGTTAGGGTTAGGGTTAGGGTTAGGGTTAGGGTTAGGGTTAGGGTTAGGGTTAGGGTTAGGGTTAGGGTTAGGGTTAGGGTTAGGGTTAGGGTTAGGGTTAGGGTTAGGGTTAGGGTTAGGGTTAGGGTTAGGGTTAGGGTTAGGGTTAGGGTTAGGGTTAGGGTTAGGGTTAGGGTTAGGGTTAGGGTTAGGGTTAGGGTTAGGGTTAGGGTTAGGGTTAGGGTTAGGGTTAGGGTTAGGGTTAGGGTTAGGGTTAGGGTTAGGGTTAGGGTTAGGGTTAGGGTTAGGGTTAGGGTTAGGGTTAGGGTTAGGGTTAGGGTTAGGGTTAGGGTTAGGGTTAGGGTTAGGGTTAGGGTTAGGGTTAGGGTTAGGGTTAGGGTTAGGGTTAGGGTTAGGGTTAGGGTTAGGGTTAGGGTTAGGGTTAGGGTTAGGGTTAGGGTTAGGGTTAGGGTTAGGGTTAGGGTTAGGGTTAGGGTTAGGGTTAGGGTTAGGGTTAGGGTTAGGGTTAGGGTTAGGGTTAGGGTTAGGGTTAGGGTTAGGGTTAGGGTTAGGGTTAGGGTTAGGGTTAGGGTTAGGGTTAGGGTTAGGGTTAGGGTTAGGGTTAGGGTTAGGGTTAGGGTTAGGGTTAGGGTTAGGGTTAGGGTTAGGGTTAGGGTTAGGGTTAGGGTTAGGGTTAGGGTTAGGGTTAGGGTTAGGGTTAGGGTTAGGGTTAGGGTTAGGGTTAGGGTTAGGGTTAGGGTTAGGGTTAGGGTTAGGGTTAGGGTTAGGGTTAGGGTTAGGGTTAGGGTTAGGGTTAGGGTTAGGGTTAGGGTTAGGGTTAGGGTTAGGGTTAGGGTTAGGGTTAGGGTTAGGGTTAGGGTTAGGGTTAGGGTTAGGGTTAGGGTTAGGGTTAGGGTTAGGGTTAGGGTTAGGGTTAGGAGGTTAGGGTTAGGGTTAGGGTTAGGGTTAGGGTTAGGGTTAGGGTTAGGGTTAGGGTTAGGGTTAGGGTTAGGGTTAGGGTTAGGGTTAGGGTTAGGGTTAGGGTTAGGGTTAGGGTTAGGGTTAGGGTTAGGGTTAGGGTTAGGGTTAGGGTTAGGGTTAGGGTTAGGGTTAGGGTTAGGGTTAGGGTTAGGGTTAGGGTTAGGGTTAGGGTTAGGGTTAGGGTTAGGGTTAGGGTTAGGGTTAGGGTTAGGGTTAGGGTTAGGGTTAGGGTTAGGGTTAGGGTTAGGGTTAGGGTTAGGGTT